>NC_141539.1:33305000-33372500 GCF_021556685.1 Rattus norvegicus | reverse complement strand
AGGCCCTGAGTTCGGTCCCCAGCTCTGAAAAAGAGAAAAAAAAAAAAAAAAAAAGAAAAAAAGAAAAAGAAAAAAGCATGCACATCTGACCAGGAATGCATGGTGTGGTGAGGAGACAGGTGGGAAGTGATTGAGTGATTATCTTAGGATGGACCATCTGGGTGAGCTCTGTTGTTACATGCAAACCGCAAAGTCCACACAGCCTTGAACACCCAACCTCTTTTTATCTTGACAGCTAAGCAGGGTCAAGGCCTGGCTTAGTACTTAGATGGGAGACTGGAAAATAAGAAGCTGAGGAGCCTAGCGATTCTCATGGAGAATTTACCAAGCTCTGGAGAGAGAGTATGGGTGCATGTGTGCACACGTGTGTTCATACAAAGCAGCCTCAGTCCCCACAGCTGGCCCAGTCCTGATCCCTCCCCCTACAAAAAAAAAACAAAAAACAAAAAACAAAAAAACAAAAAAAAAAAAAACCTGTCTGTCTACAAAATGCTGATCTTAAAAAAAAAAAAAAATTCACAAGCAAAGGAACGCCAATGCTAACCACAAAATGTCAATAGAATGTGAACGGTGGGCCCTAAACTGCCCGTGAACCCTCATGATGCACTAGGAAAGCTCTGTTTACACAGGGATAAGGATCGGGAAAGACCACAGGGAAATGTGAGCAGGCAGAAGGGACTGGGTGGGGGAGGGGGGGTCTATGAACCATTTATGTGTTCGGGAATTCATTATCCTCCAACTATGCCAATGCAGATGGATTCCATGGCCCCACAGCCCCTTGCTCCCATCTCCTCAGTAAGTTCATCAAAGAGGGACAGCTGCCACTTTCTCATTCTGGGACAGTGGCAGAGCCTGGGTTGAGTGGACCCCCTCCTGCATCTGTCTCCAGCATCTCTCCCACATCTGGCCTGAGCCCAGACCCCCTCGGGGCCGCCTTGCCTCCCGACCTTCCCTTCCCTCACTCCCGATCTCTCTTCATTCCTCACTAACATCTGGCCATGGCTTCACACAGAACCTCCCGGTACAGGCTTCACTTCCCAGGGCCAGAACGCCCAACCACAGGGTCGCCCAACTCTTGGGCACTGTTCTTTGACAATGCTCAACAAAGGCATTTGGGTGATCAAAGTAGTGGGCAGGAGGCCCAGATGCCTGGTTCTAAAACCCTCCATTCCACTTACGGGTGACTCTCCAGCAATCCAGCCCTACCTGCCTCCTCCGACCTTTGTAAGTCTCCGTCCCCTTGCCCTCAGAACACAAGGGGATATGGAGGACACACACTGGCTCTGGCTGTGGACAGGGCTGTCTATGGAGGCCGTATTCTCTCTCACATCCTCCTTGTTCAAACTCTCCAGGACCCCCAGAGCCAAGCCCTCCCTAAGTGACTGATTTGTAAATATGGAAGGATCACATCCGTGGCTCACCTTGCAAATAAGGGCCTCAGCAGGCCACTCATTCCCAAATAGCCTTCCCCGCTGTGAAGTCAGTCTACAAACTATTCATCAGGGATTCCTAGGTCCTCCTTCACCACAGACTCACTTCTTAATGACACACAGCAGACGCCTATGAGTATGTAAAAGGGTCTCTAAAGCAGTTATGGGTCAGAGGAGTACTCACCACCATATTTGCTGTCTTCCACCCTCCACCCTGCTTCACTCCCTTCATCCCAACCACGAGCTACTGCTCTGGGTCCTGCCTACTTGGCTCCCTCACCTCATCTTAAGGGTAGTCACGACAGTCAGGGACAGGCTGTGCTACAAGAGGTGTGGATGTCAGAACCCGGATAAGGAAGCTTGCAGCTCCTCCTGACTCATCCCTCCTCCCCAGGCAGCCCTAGGCTTAGGATCCTCTGACCGTAGCCTGAGAATCCCATGTCTTACCCTCTTTGTCCCAGACCCAAAGGCTGCGAGGCTCTACTTTTGACTCTGTAAAATTCTCTCACGACAGATCTACAAAGCCCCAACACCACCTGGTCCCCTCACTAGAACCCCATTCTCTGGCCCCTTGAGGAGAGCCAAAGACAAGATGTCAGATTGCCACAAACACCAGGGCTACCTTTAGTCCTTCCCCCACAGAGCCATGTGCAGACACGGGTGTGTGGGACCGGCAAGGAAACTCTGGCACCGGAAATGCTTCCTTGATACTACTCACAGAGGTAACCAAAACCACGAGACTCCCCCAGAACTACAGGCAGACTTCTCTATGAAACTGAGCCTACCTCTAATACCCAGGAGAGAGACCTGGCCAGAGCCAAAAAGCAAGAGAGAAACACACGGGCAGGAATTAAAGAAGGAAGTTGGGCCCAGGTGGGGGTCTGAGGAGACTCCTGGGAGTTTGCCTGATGGAGGGCCTGGACACCTGCCCCCCTCATCCTCAAGGGAGTTCCCATCACACAGGCTGGAGAAGCAAGCACCAAGGTGAAAGAATGACGCTTTTCTTCACGCCCAAGGGAGATGGGTCCTTGGTATCTGTCCCCACAGCAACGCTGTATGAACCTCATCTACTCAGAGATGAAATGTACATAAGCCGTAAGTGAAGGGAGACTTTATTGAGTGGACCTGGGAAACTAGGCACCTTTGGAAAAGTCACATTTTGGGACTGGAGGGGAGACTGGAGAGATAGCTCAATGGTTAAGCTCTTCCAAAGGCCCTGTGTTCAATTCCCAGTCCCTACATGTTAGCTCACAACTGTTTGAAACTCTACATCCTGCACCCTCGCATGGACACATCTGCAGGCAAAACACCAATGCACATAAAATAAAAATAAACAAGTCGCTAAAAATAAAAAAAATTAAAGTCACTTTGGTCCCAAACAAGTGACTCAGAAACTTCTGGAACATGGACTGTAAAAGCTTGGCCTCCAGCTTCCTATCTCAGGCTCCCAATTTAACCTTGGGAGGCCCCTCTTTCCCTTCTATTCCCAAAGCCAAGCTCTAGGCACAATTTCATGTCAAAACCATGTTCCCGTGGGATGCAAAAACTCTTAGTACACACTTTTATCTTATAAACATGTATATATGTATTACTTTTATTGCAAGGCTGGGGATTCAAGAGAGCCCAGAGCTCGCTAGGCAAGCATTCTACCACTGAATTATACCCCCAGCCTTTAATATTTTTATTCTTAGGTTACTACTTTTACCTTTTTTCCTATTTCCAATTAGGGCTCTTATTTCTTTGCAGTCCTGGTCTCTTTTAAGACCAGCAATCTCGAGTTCAAAACTGATCTGCAGGTACCTGCCATGTGGCTATATTTGATCTGGATCCTTTCCTAGAGCAGCCTCCAAATAAAGTTTCTTGCTGAGTGGAGAAGATGAGGCCCGGAGTGATGTGGGCCTGAAGTATCAACTGAAACCTCAGAGCAAGGGGCCTCAGATGAGATGACAGTGTTCCCATCGGCTTGATTAACAGAGACCCAGAGACTCTACAAGCTATGCCTTCTACTGAGATGTGGGTGATGACCACGGACAGGCAGAGAGAGTACTTGTCTCCAGGAGACAAGAAAGAGAAGCCAGGGGGTTGGAGATTTAGCTCAGTGGTAGAGCGCTTGCCTAGGAAGCGCAAGGCCCTGGGTTCGGTCCCCAGCTCCGAAAAAAAGAACCAAAAAAAAAAAAAAAAAGAGAGAGAGAGAGAGAGAGAGAGAGAAGCCAGGATTCCATTTTCAGGCTAAGGAGACAAATTCCCACCGCCATGGCAGTGAGTCACACGCCTGGACTCTCTACTCATTTCTGCAGCCAATGGTCAGCAGCTGCTTATCTGTGATTCCCTCCCTATGACCTGAGGGCTCTGGACTTGATGCTATCCCAGGCCTTTGCTGAGAAGGCATAAGTAGAGAATCTGGCAGAAGAGTGGAATATACCAGACACGGCTCAAGTGCTGGCCAGTTTCCACGGGCTGGCAGTGGCTTCCGCCTGAATGAACTTCAGGTCTATCCTGGCCCCTAGCCAGTCACCTCTTTAGGTTGATACCACACCAGCCTTACCCTCTACCACACAGAGCTGAATCAAGAATCAGGTCCCTCCATCAACCAACCAAATGACTTCAGGCAAACCTTCCTGGACCACAACCAGGAGGCAGCTCCCCGTGTAATCTGGTCACTGGTTTGCTGAGGACACACTATCTACAGTCAGTCAAGTCTGCTCCCCATATAACCTAGAATCTCTACCATGACAAGGCCCCACCATCCCCCATCTCAGCACTCTGGGCAGGCCCAGACTTAGAGAAGGACTGCACAATTTCACTAGAAGAGGCTTTATGGACCCCCAAAGTCTCTTGATAACAAACAAGTCCAGGTGTGGTCAGAAGTGGGGGAGGGATTTGTTTCTGATTTCCTCCTCAATGAACAACACACTGGGGAGAAGTACTCGAGGCCAGGGACCCTGGCAAGAAGAAAAAGGAAGAAGTACTTGTTTATTGGAAGATAACGGTTCAGAATTATGTCCTCAAGCCCCAAATGCTGCCAGACTTACCCGTCCTGACCAATCCCCAATAGTGATGACCATGGACATCCCAAGAAAACTGTCCACAAGCAGAGACATAAGCTGAAGCCACCAACCCAAGAATCCAGGACAGCAACACCAGACGTTTACAAGAGAACACCAAGCACCCAGGAAAACAAAAGCCAAAAGCTGGGTGGTGCTGATGCACACTAATCCCAGCCCTGGGGAGGTAGAGGCAGTTGGATCGATGTGAGTTCAAGGACAGCCAGAGCTACACAGAGAAATATTGTCTCAAAAAACAAAACAGCAAAAATAAAACAACAACAACAAAAAAACCCTTAAAAAACAATCTATAATCCCACAGGTTCTAGACCGGTGCTGAACCATGCAGAAAACTTCTGTGAAATTTAACTGAGCTTGGTAACCCACATCTGTAACCCTAACACATGGCAGGTAGAAAGAAGCAAGAAGGATCAGGTGTTCAAAGCCATTCTCAGCTACAGCAGGACCAGTTTGAGCTACATGAAATCCTGCTTCAAAATAAGAAATCAATTTAAAAAAAAAAAAAAGAATCTGTGAAATAGGTTCCTACCTGACCCAGAATGGGAAAATAGAAAGAAGGTTGTACCAAGACCTGGAAAAAAAAAAGTTTAAAAACGCAGCAGAAGCCATATTTTCCTCTAAACAGCTGGGAGGCAATGGGATAGCCCCCACAAGTTCTCTCATTGGAGGTATCGATGGGGTCGCTCTAGGCTATGCCCCAATTCCAAGCAGAAAACGACAAAGGCTTCGGTAAGACAGAAGGACAGCAGTGAGATGTGGGGGAAAGAACTCTGGACGCAGAGGGAAGAAACCTGACGGCTGTCGCTGACCACTTCCCAGTTCTCCGGTCATATGTGGAAAACGGGAGCATGGCATAAGATACGGAATACATTGACTCATGACTCCGGGGAGCCCTTCACGGGATGGCCAGATGGATAGACTCCGGCCAGAATCACAGCCTGGCTGTCTCTCGTAGCACTTGGTGGGAACACAAATCAGTAAATCTGAGTCTCAATTTTCCATCCCTTCAGTAGAAACAGCTCACTAGGATGCTCCACACCACAATGGCTATGACAACTCTCCCGGCTGTGTCCCTACTTCCTGCCTTCTATGGGAGACCACCCTCCCTTACATCGCCTATCTGCTGGTGACACTCTGAGCTCTAAGGAAGAAGCAGGGTATCTGATAATCCTGTCTTCCCTCCTTACGTCTCTTCACATAACCTAACAAGCTTTCATCCCTGTTCCTTCGGATCTTGATAACAGCCATTTCTGGATTCAGGGCAGACAGGATCTCCATTTGACTGAGAGCACTGAGCTCCCACAAGTCAAATACCATCTGGAGTTAAGCAAAGACAGCTAGTGATCAGAATTTGCCACAATCTGTCTCTTGACCTGAGCCATTGACGGAATGGCTGGACAAGACTTCTTCCACACCAAGACTCCAAGGTGCTGTCGCCTACTCCAACTAGGCACAGGTGGCTGAGTGGCCCCGAGGCCCAGTGTTCTGTTCCCTTTCTCTAGGATAAGCATCGGGGTGTACACTCCCAGGGGCTGAGAGGTGGTCCTTCTGAACTGGCAACTGGGACCCCAAGGCCACTCAGGACATGTTTGACTCCTGGCTTAAAAGCAATCCCAGTTGGGTGAGACCTGGCTGGAAGGAAAAGCACGCGATAGATAGGGAGGGGGGTGGGACTCACCTCCCTCAGCAGCTGCATCCCTTCTAGCTCGTCTTGCTGCTGCTGGGCCACCGTGACCCCCAAGACAAGCGTATGCACAACACAGGAGACCACGGAGATGATCACGATGGGGCTGAGGCTGAGTGGCAGCGTTATGAAGAAGGAGAAGACAAAGAAGGCCTGCCAACCCACAGTGTCACTGGCTGCGTGGGCACGCGAAAAGTTCAGGCCCAGGTAGGAGAAGATCTGGGCTGTGATGAGCAGCCACAGCAGGTAGGGTACCACTTTGCGGCTCACTCGATCCGGGAGCAGCCCCTTTTTGCAGAGCACGAAAAGGATGATGTCCAACACCAGACCGACGCCTGCCACCATGAGGGGCGCCAGCTTGTCGCTGGAAAAGACCACCGCGCACATCACTACCACGTAGCAGTCAAAGAGGGCCGCAAAGACCACCAGCACCAGCAGTGTCTCATGGCGCTGCCTTTTAAAGTAGGTCTGGTAGAGGTTCTCCAAGGACTCAGGCACGAAGGTCAGCCGCATAAAGCGAGGCAGGCACAGGCAGGACCCAGAGTTCCGCACAGAAATTTCATGGGTCCGGCCGACCCCGCGGTCGGGGTCAGAGGGCAAGCTGACTGAGTACTCGGCTGAGTACTCTGCCGAGTACTCGGGATCCGAGAAGCCCTGGTTCCTCGGCATGTTGACTGGTGGCTGCTTCTAATGAGGGAGGGAGAAGTCCAGGTCAAGCCACTTCACCAGGGCTTCGTTAAGACCTGGGAAGGCGGGGAGGCTCCCCTTGGTTGTGGGTGAAGGGCGTCCAACTGGAGCTGGAATGTTTAGTGGGTTCCCAGGACACAGGTGGCACCGATCATCTGCAACTTAAAAGGACATGGCTAAGTAGAAGCGCCTCTTTCCTCGCCACCCACCCTACCCCTCACACAGATCCATGCTATACAAGCCTCCAACACCATAGCCTCCCAAGCACGCCCACGCACACTCTCAGTCCGGTCCACACCAGACACCCGGTTTCCTGCGTCGGGTTTCTGGAGGGGCCTAGCCATCTCTCCATCCCTCACATGCCCGGCTCTATCCCTGACTTCCTCACCTAAATTCCCTCCAGGCCCAGTGCCTCCAAGCTGAAAATAAAACGTGCCTGGAAGGAGCCGGGGCGGTCCTGGGGATTCCCTCATCTCCCTTCTGTTTACTTCCTTTCCCCCACCCACCCCTGGGAGAATCCAACCCCTTCCCAACCTCGGGCTCTGCAGCCTCGTGGAAGCCCGGCCCTGGATCCTGGTTTGGCGCTGACCTGTGCGGGAACTCGGGAGCCGCGCGCTCCGGACCAGGGCTGCGGAGCCGGGCCAAGCGGGCTTCAGCGAGCCGCAGGCTGCTTCCCGCAGTGCCGCCGCGCCAGCTCCTCCGCCCGGAGCCTGTGCGCGGGTCCCCTTGCGGTCAGGCCCCGGGTCGGGCCGGTAGAGGCGCGGGGCTGTGGTTCAGCATCCGTGGTCGCAGAGGACGGCGGTGGCTCACGCTGCGGATGGCGGGCCCAGGCCGGGGCAGCCTGCCAGCATCCTCTCCCCGCACGCAGGGCGAGCCAGCCGAGTCCGTGCGCCGCGCTCTGCACACTGATTCACGCGCGCCGCAGGCCCCAGGAGGCGGGCGGCCCCTCCCCGCCTTGTCGCCGCCTCCTGGACGCCGGGTGGAGGGGCCCCTCGCTGTCCCCGGTGTCCCCCCACTTGCCAGCGCCCGGAGATAGCTGCGTGGAAACGCCGAGTAGGTGGCAGACAGAAAAGAGCGAGGTGACTCCACGCTTTGCCTCGAACAGACCGTGTTACAGAAGATCAAAGCCCAGGACGTATCCTCCCTGCAGGTGAGGCGTGCTGAGGCACCCCAGCCGCCCTTCTACCCTGGTTTCCTTCCGGGGAAAGGAGAGGCCCTGGCTGAGGTTTGGGGACCGCTCCCCGAATGGGCGCGCCCCATCTCAGTGTCTCCGCCTACCCTGGCAGCCCAGACGTCAAGCGTGGGGCTTGATCTCTCCTCAAGGGAATATACAGCCTAACCTGGTGACAAAAGAGGCCTGGAGTAGCTTGCTTGGTACCTGGCACGTGGGCCCGAAAGAGGCCTTGCTTCTCGAAGATCTCCATCCTACCAATTGAGATGTGTTTGGATTCTTCCTTAAAGACGCAAATGTTCCTTTTGAATCTATCAGTCTGCTAAGCCGTGGTATCAATTTTGACAGAACACCTTGTTAGGAGTAAAAGTCGTTTTCAGAAGAAAATGTACTCAGGGGACTGGGAAGAGCCCTCAGCATCAAGGGATCACTTTGGGAGGCAGCTCAAGATGAGGAAAGAACAGCCATAGGGGTTGGGGGGGGGGGGGCTGATTAGAGATGCCCTGTCAGTCATGGATACGTGTCTGTTTAGAACTATAGTCGTACATTCACAACATCCAGGGAATAGTCCGTCAGAGAGTCGGTCTGCCACTGCTGTGTGTACAGGTGTCCATCATTGTATCTGAAAAGATCATCTCCCCGACCCTGCACCCTCCCCACACCCGTCCCACGTGCCTCAGCCCACATTCCCCATGGCTTTGATTAGCAAGGCAGAGCATAATAACTCAAATAGAGAAGGAGGGTAATCTGAATACAGCGAAGTCCCATCATTTTAAGTTGTTTGGGGTCCAGAAATTTATTTCAGCTTGTTGCATAACGGTATAGGGCCTGGCTTTTACTTTTAACAAAGGAATGGATTGATTAAAAGAAGAAGAAGAGAAAGAGAGAAAAAAATAGCTGCTAGGCTATGAATTCATAGAGTTTCTGACCAGCATTCACACCAAGGCCTGGGATTCAGTCCACAGGATATTAAATGCTGTGATCCTAGTACAAAGTTCAAGGTCACCATGGCTGCATGAGACCTTGTGTCATGGAAGGAAACCATTAGATGAGTCTGCCTGAACTGCTCGGGATGTAGCTCCGTGGTAGAGGACAGTCCTTGTATAAGGTCAAGTTGACTACAGTGGTTAACGTACTTGCTGTTCTTGCAAAGGATCCATGTTTGGTTCCCAGCACCCACATTGGGTGGTTCACAATCTGTAACTTTAGTTCTAGGGACTCTGGCGCTCTCTCCTGGCCTTCCTGGTCTCTGAGAGCATCAGACACTCCAGAAGTGTATACACACACACACATACACACACACACACACACACACACACACACACACACACACACACTGCACATACATATAGGCAAGTCAGAGGTTAAGAGCACTGACTACTCTTCCAGAGTCCTGAGTTCAAATTCCAGAAACCACATGGTGGCTCACAATCATCTGTAATGAGATCTGATGCCCTCTTCTGGTGTGTCTGAAGACAGTGACAGTGTACTTACATACATTACATAAATAGATCTTTAAAAAGAAAACATTTTAAGGATTCATAAATATCATGTTAGGGTTTGTTTGTTTAGTTAGTTTAGTTTTGTTTTTTTTTTTTTTTTTTTTTTTTGAGATGATTTCTCCGTGTAGCTCTGGCTGTCCTGGAACTCTTTTCATAGACCAGGCCAGCCTCAAACTTAGAGACCTGACTGCCTCTACCTCCTAAATTCTTGGATTAAAAGTGTACACTATCACAACTCACAGGTTTTATTTTGACACAAGGGCACTCATATTACATCTCTGAGTCTCCCCAACCCTTGGGGCCTCACTAGTCCTTCATGTGCCAAGGCCAGGCCACATGCCTGAATCCTGCCCTGAGTTCCTCCATAGGCCTTCCGAAACTACCTACGACCCAGCCCCCACTTCCCACCCTGTTCTGTTTAAAGATTTACTTATATTTCCTGTGTCTGAGTGTTCTGCCCCTGTGTACTGTGTGCATTACCAGTGCTCAAAGAAACCAAAAGAAGGCATTTGGATCCCTGGGGACAGGACTTAGGGACAGATGTGAGCCACCACATGGGTGCTAGGAGCCAAACCCGAGTCCTCTGCAAGAGCAGCCAGTGCTCTTAACCACTGAGCCATCTCTCCAGCCCGCAGCCCAGTCTTGTGAAGGAAATGGGGCCACATAGAGACGCTGCTGACCTCTCCCTTGCTGTCCACTCATTGTCCTTCCAGAATCCCCCAGGGCACCTTACCATCGCTACAGGAACCCGTTACCTGGCATGTTCTAAGAGCAAGGCAGACATTAGGGAAGACATAGCGCTGGCCTTGTCCTCTGGCTGCGGCCAGCTCTGCCAGGCACCACATCTACCAACACGACAGACCCTCAGGTATCTGCCATTCAGAGTTGCCAGTGACTTTACAATTGGACAAGGGTCCATCAGGTTCGCAATGGAGGATCTGATCGGGCCTCAGGGCATGGTGCCTGGAGCCACGTGGTCAATGCCTAACAACAGGAAAACCTGCAGCACAGTCCAGTCCTGCTCCAAATTCCCAGTCAGGGCTGTGTTCTTTCCTGTGGGTCCTGGAAGACTACAGGAGGTCAGCTGAGGCTTCCCTGACAGTTAAATGCATGGGGTGAATATTCCAACTCAGAGGAGCTGCTCACTGCCCCAGCCCACCCTGAAGGAGATTGGGAACTCATCTGTGTGAGCCACAGTGCCTTCCAGGGTCCCTGCACTAGCATAGCTAGACACTGTGGCAGAGTGAATGGCTGAGTCCCTGGAAGAGACTTGCCACATATAAAGGCACCAGCTGCCCCCAAGGCAGTCACCTGGCCTTCTTCTCTGGTACCTCAAGCATTCAGGTCAAAGGACATTCAAGACTAATCACTCTCGGGTCTGGGGATGTAGTTCAGTGGGTAGAGTTCGTGCTTGGCATGCATGAGGCTCTAGGTTCAATTCCCAGCATGGTATAAACCAGGTAGGGTGACCCACGCCTGTAATCCCAGTGCTCCAGAGGATCAGAAACCCAAAGTTGTCCTCAGCTACAAATCAAGTTTGAGGCCAGCATGGGCAACATGAGATGCTGTCTCAATAAAATAGTAACTGCCCTCAAGGAGGGGGTGGATACAGTGCTCATCCTGCATGTGGTATGTGAGGGAGGCCCTGGGTTCTATTCCCACTACCGCTAGGCCAAGTGACCAGGATGGGCTTGTGGGGTCCACTCTCTTCTGGTCAGGACCAGGCAGACAGGCTTAAATTCCATCATCGAAGGCTGTCAGTCTGACTTTTAAATGCCTAGATGGCTTGTCCCTCACACATATCCACAGGAAAACCAGAACTGTGGGTGTGGGCTGAAGTCAGGAGGGAGTCCCAACCCCCACACCATCCCAGCCTCACAGCCCTATAGGGTAGTTTTTGCTGAATTTTGTTTGCCTGATTCAGGACCAGCATGATTACTGAGAATTAATTGTTATTGGATAAACAAGAGTAGGTTGCCCCACTCCCCCAGGGGACCTGGTGGCTTCTGAATGTAGCAAACAATAGGCCAGAGCAGAACTCTGGTATCCCTTGGGCAGGAGGTGGAGGGAGGGGAGAAGATCATGAATCCCCCTGGGACCAGGCACCAGGAGGGCCCTGAAAGCAGGCAGCCAGAGTTGTTTAATTAGAGAAGCCATTTCAGGGGGAGAGGGGTTTGGGTGCATGCGTGTGTGTGTGTGTGTGTGTGTGTGTGTGTGTGTGTGTGTGTGTGCGTGCGCGCGCGAGTGAGTCCACGTGTGGTCAGGGGGGTCATTCCTAGTTCTTCCAGGCTTGCATGAGGCTGAGTAGTGAGGCCTGGGCAGGATCTGAAAGAGCCCAAGCAGGCTCCTGGCAGAGCACTGGGTAGGGAGGAGGTGGGTCTGACTCTAGTGTCCTCTTCAGGGCTCATACCCCTGCTTAGCTGCCAGCAGCCCCGGGGTTTGTGTCCTGTTACCTGGAGGAGAGAAGCACTTACCCTTTTACATTAGCTAACAATATCTATATCCATTCCTCTGTTGAAGGACATCTGGGTTCTTTCCAGAAAAAGTGGTACATTTACACAATGGAATATCACTCAGCTATTAAAAACAATGACTTCATGAAACTCATAGGCAAATGGATGGAACTAGAAAATATCATCCTGAGTGAGGTAACCCAGTCACAGGAAAAACACACATGGTGTGCACTCACTGATAAGTGGATATTAGCCCAAAAGCTCAGATTACCCAAGATACAATCCACAGACCACATGAAGCTCAAGAAGGATGACCAAAGTGCAGACGCTTCAGTCCTTCTTAGAAGGGGGAACAAAACTATTCATAGGAGGGGATATGGAGACAAAGTTTGGAGCAAAGACTGAAGGAATGGCCAATCTGAGACTGCCCCACCTGTGGATCCAGCCTATATACATACAGCCACCAAAACCATTTACTTTCAATCCCCAGCTCCGAAAAAAAGAACCAAAAAAAAAAAAAAAAAAAAACCATTTACTATTGGGGATGCCAAGAAGTGCATGCTGACAGGAGCCTGACATAGCTGTCTCCTGAGAGGCTCTGCCAGAGCATGACAAATACAGAGGCGAATGCTAGCAGCCAACCATTGAACTGAGAACGGGTTCTCCATTGGAGGAGTTATAGAAAGGATTGAAGGAGCTGAAGGGGTTCGCCATCCTATAGGTAGAACAACAATACCAACCAACCAGAGCTTCCAGGGACTAAACCACCATCCAAAGAGACCACATGGACAGGCTCATGGCTCCAGCTGCATATGTAGCCGAGGATGGCCTTGTTGGGCACCAATGGGAGGAGAAGCCCTTGGTCCTGCCAAGGCTGGACCCCAGTGTAGGGGAATGTCAGGGTGGGGAGGCAGGAAGAGGGGGTGGTTGGGTGAGGGAACACCCTCATAGAAGCAGGGGACGGGGATGGGATGGGGGTTTATGGACGGGAAACCAGGAAAGGGGATAACATTTGAAATGTAAATAAAAAAATATACTATAAAAAATGAGACTGTATACCTTTAAAACAAAAAGATATCTAAAAGCTTCTCTGCCTCCCGTGCATTAGTGTTCCTGTGGTGCAAAGTCTGTGTCTTGGTTAGGGTTTCTATTGCTGTGATAAAATAGCAAGACCAAAGCATGGAGCTTCTGGTGGGGTTTTAGCTCACTCTACTGCTGAGGGAAGTCAGTCTGGGGACTCAAACAGGGCCGGGACCTGGAGGCAGCGGCTGCTGCAGAGGGCCGTGCAGGACCCATGCTCACCTACTTGGTTTGCTCAGTCTCCCTTCTCATCCTACTGTGGCCACCTGTCCAGGGTTGGAGCCACCATGGTGAGCTGGGCCCACTCACAATAGTAATCTCTCCATTGAGGTCCCCTCTTCCAAAATGACTCTAGTTTGTGTCAAGCTGACATAAAAGCAGTCATCAATCCGCAGACGTGATCACTGCAGACAGGAAAATGTAAAACGAGTTTGCCAGCAAGCCATGCTCGGTAGCTCATAGCCTCTCTTCATGGAGGTCAAGGCGGAAGAATAGCTTGAACCCAGGAGACTGAGGCCAGCCTGGGCAACACAGCAAGACCATGACAGGGTATGGGGGCGGGGAGGGGGCAGAATGGCTGACAAACCTTCACAGAGCATGTCAGTGGGAGCCCATCCACTTCACAGCTAGACGGCGAGCATCTCTGCCCTGTGCAAGGCTGGACTAGGCCGCCATCAGACTGTGTCCTCTTTCTGGCTCTTGATTCATCTGCCATTTCTCCCTGGCAGCAGCCTGTGGTGCGTGTGTTCTCACTTGTCATTCTGTGCCCCTCTGTGTCTTGTTACTTCAGCTTCTGTGTTGATTCTTGGGCCACTATGGATACACGGGGGCACTTGGATGTGGAAGAATGAAAGAAAAGCAAGCATGTGTTTCCATGTATGAATAGAAGAATGTCTGTGAGCGTGTGTGTGTGTGTGTGTGTGTGTGTGTGTGTGTGTGTGTGTGTGCGCTTGCAGATGAGTACGTGTGAGCACGCATATGAGTTAAGGTGTGTAAACAGGTGTATGTCTGATGTGTGTTAGAGAGCATGTAAGTGTGCATGTGTGAGGGTATATGTGAGCATGAGAGAGAGCATGTGTGAGAGGGAGAGACCATGGCTGAGAAGATGTGTGTGACAGGGAGACACTGTGTGTGAGCAGGGGACTGTGTGGGCCAGGAGGTGAGCATGTAAGTCACTGAGGATGAGTTATATGGGAGTGAGCATGTATGAAGGCGTATGTGTTCTCCCCTCTACATGGGGTAGTACTGCCAAGGACCCTGTTTTACAGGTATGGAAACCCTACTCAGAGACGTGAGGTAATTTATTCCAGACCCCACAGTGGAGAAAGGCTCTGGCAAAGCTTCCCCAGTTAGGTTCCCTTGTCCCCATGTATCTGAGGTCTAAGACCTGGCTTCTCACTGATAGCCAAGAGGGCTAGAGACTCCCTGATGTGAGAGCCAAAAGAGACAGCAAACACCATTCTTCAGCCCAAATGGAGACCAGAGAGGTGAACTTCAGAGAGGAAGAAACAGGCCCAGGAGCTCGAACCACTGTGAATGCTGAGTCATCCTGTGGCCTCTGTGGGAATGTCACCGTTTCCAGAGCGCTCCAGCCAGGGCCCGTGGGAAGAGCCTCCATAGAAGTGCAGACTAACAAGCCTCCTCAGGCCTTCTGGGAGAAAGGGAGAGCAGAGGAGGAGTCTAGGACAGCAAAGGGGGCTGGAAACAGCCTGGCTGAGAACGGACGAAGGATCACCCTAGAAGTCCTCTGTGGGTAGAAAGCCACCTCTCCCAAGGCCAAGCTAAGAGCTGAGGCGGGTCAGACAGGGACAGTAAAGAAGGGCTGTCCCAAGCATCTCCTGAGGGTGACAAGAATCTAAATATCCAGCCAGGAGAAAGGGCTCAGAGGTTAAAAACAAAACAAAACAAAAAAAGGGCTGCTCTTCCAGAGGACCCAGGTTTGATTCCCAGCACCAACAAGGCTGCTCACAACCATCTGTAACTCCAGTTCCAGGGGATTCTATGACCCCTTCTGGCCTCTATGGGCAGCAGGCACACACACCAGTGGAGCAGAGACATACATGCAGGCAAAATACCCATATACATAGTATTTTTTAAAAAATCTAAAATCAAGTTCACACACACACACACACACACACACACACACACACACACACACAGAGCCATCCTGCCTCATTTCAGGAACCAAGAACCATCCTTGAGCCGGAACGTCATCCCTCTTCCCTCCCCATGCTCTACATCCCAGCAAAGATGATCCTCCCAAGTCTATGGTAGGTCCCACTTAGAGAGGGAGAAGGCTGACCCTTCTCTCCAGGGACAGCACCGCCCACCTTCCTCAGTCCTCTAAAATCTTTCTGTATTTTGACATTCATGTGTGTGGAGGGTGGAGGTCAAGTTCGTGTGTTGTTCCTAAGACATCACCCTCCACATTTGCTTTTTGTTTCGTTGCTTTAGTTTGGGGTTGTGTTTGCTTTTGTTTTCTGAGTCAGGGTCTCTCTCTCTGTGTAGCTCTGGCTGGGCTAGGACACACTATGTAGAGAGCAGGCTGGTCTTGAACACATGGAGATCCGCCTGCCTCTGCCTCCTGCGGTCTGGGATCAGAGATACATGCCACCACAGTAGGATCTCTTTGTTTTTTGAGATTTCTCACTGGCCAGAGGCTCCTCAGGAGGGCTAGGCTGACCAGCCTCCTGGCCACAGGGATCCTCCTGCCTCCACCTCCCTGTAGCTGAGAGAGTAAATGCCTAAGGGGTGGGGGCAGGGGGGAAAGGTGAGGAGAGGGTGTGTGTTTGTTTGTTTGGTGTGGGTTCTAGGGGTTGAATTAAGGTCTCCACGCTTCCAAGCTTTCTCCCCAGTTATTATAGGGTCATATGGAACGCTCACGTCACCTTCAGTGTACCCTTAGTCACTTTCCTTTGAAATCTATAGTGGTTTGAATGGTGCCCCTCAAATATGCCCACATCCAAACCCCAGAAACACATGGTTGAACCACCTTGGGGAAAGGATCTTTTCAGGTATAATTAAGTAAAAGATCTAATATAAGATCACGCTAGATCACTGGCAAAGGCTCCAAAGTAGTGACGATGTCCTTACAAATGAGGAGGGGTGTGGGACAAAGGTCAAGATTGGTGGGATATGGCTACAAGTAAGGGACTCTCAGAGCCACCAGACTCTAGAGCAGGCAAGAAGGCATTTTCTCCCAGGCTGCCAGCAAGGACAAGATTCTGAGAAGCTAGGAGTTAGACAGACTCCCCGGTAGGCAGACAGATAGGGAGAAGGCATGGATAGGTAATAAAAGTGGTGCACTTCCTAGATGGCCCTGAGATAAAAGCCTAGCACAAAAAAAACAAAAAAACAAAAAAAAACAAAAACAAAAAAACAAACAAACAAAAAAAAAAAATCCAGGCCTTGGAGATTTTCCTCCAATCAAAAGGCTCCCTGCTGATAGACTGGCTCAGTAAGTTCCAGGCCTTCAGATCAGGGTGTATTGCACAATAGTTGTGGGCCAATCAACCATCCACCTCTCTTCAAACTGACCAACCCTAAATCAGGAGAGAAAAACTCTTCAGACGCTTTAAAAATCCAGCCCTTGAGGAGAGATTGATTTTCCGGCTTCCTGAGCCACCCCTCCCCAGACACAGAGGGTCTCTTCCCTGGGAGTCTGCTGAATGTGTGTGCTCGCCCCGATAAACCTGTGTCTTAACTGCTAAGTCTGTCTGCTCCTGTGTAAGAGGTCAGAGAGTTTTCTGATAGTACCTGGTGCCCTCCAGTTTCCCTGCCTTTTAATTCCTTAACTGGCAGAGAAAACAAACTTGATCAAGACTCCTAGAAAGCAACAGTTCTGCTGGAACCCAGATTTCAAACTGCTAGCCGCCAGAGATATGAGACAAAAAAAATTCTAGTCTAGTGCCACCCTGTTTGTGCTAACTTGTTATGACAGCCACAGGGAACCCAGGCAGGATCCAATTGCATTCTTCACACCTGTATTTTAACACATGCTGGAGTCTGTTAGAATTATAATGGTTATCACCCCACTCCAAGACTCTGAGCCCAAGAATAAGATCGTGATTTCTCTTTTATACATGGATCGACAGCCCTGATACTCAACAATGCCTTGTTAAATAAAATCTTGCAGGGGCCAGGGATGGTGAGGTGGGAGGCAGAAGGTAGGTGGATCCCTGGAGCTTGACAGTTAACCAGCCAAGCCTGCCTGTGCGAGAGCTCGTGTGCACACGTGCACACACAATAGCTGAATGTGTAAGGATGAGGACCTGGCTTGGATCTCCAGCCACCATATAAAAGCCAGTCAAGGCAGCATGTGCTGAGGACTCTATTCCTAGAGGGGAGAGAGGACAAGTGGATCCTAAAGCTTGTTGGCCAGTCTAGCCAATCAGGGACCTCCATGTTCAATGAGAGCCCCTGTCTCAATAGATAAAATGGAGAGCATGAGAGGAGGGCACTGGATGTTGACCTCTGACCTCCATGTACATATGTGCACACTGCACATAGTCACACGTGGATACACTCACACAGAGACAGGAGAAAAGTTAAGCTATGTCAGTTCCCTTTTCAATCCCAATGTAAATACCCCGAGGACATACTGGGGCATTCTAGAAGAAGGCAAACCCCACGAAGTTTGCATGTTATTTTCTTCTTAGGAAATACTTACAATGGAAGTAGTTTTGTTTTTCTTTTATCTTGAAGGGAAGTTGAGTCATTTATTCCTTTTATTTTTTTGCATCTGAGTGTTTATCTGCACGTCTGTACACCATGTGCATGGCTGGCACCAGAGGAGGCCAGAGGATGGCATCAGATCCTCTGGAACAGTTAGCTGGTTGTGAGTTGCCGTGTGGTGCTGGGAATCAAACCTGGGTCCTCTGCGAAGGCCAAGCGCTCTCCTGGCTGAGCCAGCTCACCAGCCTCGAATCACTATTTTTATTCTGAAGTCATCAAGGATTCATTGTGGACTAGAAGGCACAAACATATCCACTTTTAAAAAAAAATCTGTTTATGTGCATATTTATGTGGTGTGTGTGTGTGTGTGTGTGTGTGTGTGTGTGTGTGTGTGTGTGTTAGTGGTTTAATAAGAATGGCCCCTATAGATTCATATATTTGAATATTTGGTTCCCAGTGGGTAGTCTGTTTAGGAATGACTAGGAGGTGTGGCCTCGTTGGAGGAGGTATGCCACAGGGGGTTGGCTTTGAGCCTTCAAAAGCTCACACCAGACTCAGTTTTGCATTCTTTCTCTGCCCGATGCCTGCTGATCATGATGTAAGTTCCCATCTACTGCCCCGCCTGCCTGCCACCATGAGGATCATAGACTAACCCCCTGAAGCTGTAAGGAAGCCCCCAGTTACACAGTTTCTTCTGTAAGCCTTGGTTCATGGTGTTTCATCATAGCCCTAAGGCAAGGCATGCTATGCACGCAGAGGTCAGAGGTCAGAGGTCAGAGGTCAGCGTCAGGCGTCCTCCATGCCCTTCCATCTTTATTTTCCGAGGCAGGATCTCTCACCAGGCATGCACATGCAGGCACACGGAGAACACAGGAGCTGCAGGGGTGCACTGCCACTCCTGGCTTTCTAAATGACTTCTGGAGCTCTGAATCCAGGTCCTAGCTCCTGTGGCTGGTATTTTACTGTCTGAATCAATCCCCAGTCCCTTCATGTCCATTTCTAAAGCACAAAACAAGATTCCAAGGAGAGAGCCAGGTGGGAGCGTCTGGTGACCGGAACTCACACCTCCAGGAAGATCCTCCTCTCTGCAGAGAGCCCAGCGCTGCCCACCTCCTGCTCTCCCCCAGGACATTCGAGGATGGATGGGCACAGGAACACAGCCCCACCAGTCCCTGGCTCCACGGCGACTGTCTTCGCAGGTGGAAATACATCATATTCCTCCTTCCTTTGTGTCTTTGCACATACTGTCTGCTCAGCCTAGATTTCCCTTTCCCCCTTTCTCCTAAAGCAAATAAAAACAACAACAACAACAACAACACAAATAAAACCTGCTACCTATCCTACAGACACACCCTAGCTTACCTGCTCCATGTCTCTCTGGTCCCCAGGCAGAGAGAACTCCCCAGTCAATGTGGTGGCAAGGAGTCCGCTTGTCTGTCTCCCTCACTGGGTGAGCTCTCCAAGGTGGAAAATGGTGGCAAGTCCCCTGTGTTTGGCCTCATCAGCACCTGGGCACTGTATTCATTTTCCTTGACTGCCTCACACACCACACAGACCTAGTGCCTGAGCTGGGACTCCTTCCTGACCATTCCTGGAGATCAGAGGCCACACGGACCTCCCTGAGCCAGTGCTAAGCTGTGTTGGTGCTGCCTTCCCTTCTGGAGACTCTCGGGACTCCCTTGCCTTCCCTGGCTCCTGGGAGTCCTCACATGCCGTCAGTAGCCTGGTCTCTGCAGACACAGCAGCAGAGGGTCTCCTCAGTTTCAGTGGACCTGAGTTTGTTATCACACGCCTGTGACCTCAGCATTCTCGGGGTTGGAAGTAGAGGCAGGGGAATAGTACCAACTATAGGCCAACCCCAACTATTTATCTAGACTAAGGCCAGCCCAAACTACACAAGACCTTGCCTCAAAGAAAACAAACAGGCAGATCAAAGGTTCCAGGTAGATACACTGGACCCTGGCATTTTTCAAGGTTCTGAGGTTCCTTAACCTAACCACATTCACAGACCCCCTTTGCCATGTAAGACATCATCATCACAGTCCCTGGAGAGCGGGGTAATAACAACACTGGGGTTGGACACTATTCTGTCTAGTATGGTTGGCTCATACTATGACATCTGGTTGGTACAGATTTGAGCTAAGACTCATCTTAATTCTTCCCATTAAAATCTTCCCCAGGGCTCGGGAAATGACTCAGTGGGTAAAGGAGCTTGCCACACAAACCTGGTGACGTGGGTTCGATTCCCTGGACTCACATAAAGGCAGAAGGAGAGAAAAGACTTGGTTGTCCTTTGACTTCCACATTCATGTCAAGGCACATATGACCACACACTTCAAGCACACACACACACACACACACACACACAATGTTCTATTTTAAATCTCCCCCAAATGTCTCAATTCTATGCTGTAAGACTGGGTGCTAGCCAGGCATCCCTTGAGAGGGAAGACCCTGTAAAACGGTCGGGACAGGAGAAGACTGTGAATGGAATGCACCTGATAGCTCTCCCTTATGTCCCCTTCCAGGTGCCCTCACTCAGTACCCAGATGACACATACTTCAGTCTACAAATGTTGGTTGGGAGAGGTCACAGAGAGCTGAGTGGACACCTGAGACCGTAAGTCTCCTCTGTGACGGTAAGTCTTGGTTGTCAACCTGACTGGATCTGGAAGCAACTAAAAGGCAAGCTGTAGGGTACTCCTGGGAGGAATTTTCTCCACCAAATTCCAAAGAGTGGAAAGAGTCACCCTAACATAGGTGGCACCTTCTGATGGCAGCTCAGATAAATGAGTACGGAAAGAAGCTTTGCTTCGTGCCTGTTTGCCTTCGCTTTTGCCTGCATGCATGTATGTGCACAACGAGTGCACATGCCTGGTGGCCAGGGAGGCCAGAAGAGGTGTTGGGTGTCCTGGAACAAGAGTTGAGAATGGCTGCAAACCACCACACAGGTACCAGAGAGCAGAACCATGTTCTCTGCAGTGAGCGCCTGCTCTCTCTCTCTCTCTCTCTCTCTCTCTCTCTCTCTCTCTCTCTCTCTCTCTCTCTCTCTCTTCTTTAAAAAGATATTTTTTAATGGTCCAACAAAATCAGTTGGGAGCTTACATCTGAGTGAATGACCCTGCAGCAGCCTTTCCCACCAAATGCTCGTAACAAGTCTAAACCCCAGGAGACACTAAGCAGGCCTCTCTCTCGTGTCTGGTTGGGAATGCCAAGTGCTTAACACTAGAGCTCTCACTTCTGGGTAAGACAAGAGGCATTCTGGTCCATCAGTTCCCCTACTTGCTCCTGGAGGACATTAACCAGTTCCACAATGACAAAGGCATGTGTGTCATCAATGTCTTGAATGACGAACTTCTTTCCCAAGGCATTGGACTCATTCAAGTAGAGAAAGAACTGCTTCGTGGCAGAATCACATTCTATAAGCACTCCTTTTAAGGTGTTGGCCATCTTTCCTCAGGCAGACAGTGCAGATGACTTCAAGAATTTGTTTGAAGGTGCTCAAAGCCAGCAGAGTTCTGCCCCTGACACAACCAGGGCCGTCCCTTGCCTGCACTCTTCTTGGCAGCTTCACCTACTCTGCTGCTGCAGTTCCATTCCTTTGCCACCTCAGAACCCAGCTTCTCCAGGCTTCTAATGTTAACTAAAGACCAGTGGCTCTCCTGCAGTTCTCCAGGTCTTCAAAGCCAAATCAGGCCTGCAGAGACATCTAGTCCATGAACTGAGCAGCCGCCATCTTCTCAGCCCCTCCACTATGAGACAGCCACTGTTGACTGCCTAGGTTGAATCATGTGATCCAAATCTAATATATTTTCTTACAATATATACATGCCAGCCATTCTAAAGTTCCTATTAGATGCTATGAGTCATTTCCCTGAAGCATAGTTCAGACTGTATCCCTTCCTCCAGTGTTTACGGTTTTCATTCTGACCACAGATTATACGGTAAAGGCTTCAGTATCCAGCAGTTCCTTGGTGAGGTCCCAGGCTTTTCACCTCACATAACCTTCACCGCAATTGTAGGTGGAAAGTGCAATGACCACACCCACTTTCTGGATGAAGAAACTGAGGCTGGATTCTGCACTCACCCAAAGTCTTGCAGCCATGTCCTACCCATGTATCTATTCTTTAGGTACTTAGACCTGCTCAGTATCCTCAGCCATTGCTGAAGGAATGAAGGACTCATGCCGTCTAATCTGCTTAGACAGGAGCCAAGATGGTACTGAACCTGTGGGTCATGGGAAAAGCCAGAGCAGAGCACTTGGCAGGAATGGCAGGTGGTGGGGCCTTTACCTTAGCGACCCTGTGTGCATAAATCCATGCATCCTTCCCACCCTGGATTGGGGAAAGTGTCCCAGTCAGAAAGCAGAGACCTAGATAGTTGAATGACAGCAGAACAACAACAAAGCGAGGCCTGGGGGGCTCAAGGTAGCCTGATTTACATATTGCTGACCCAGTGCTGTGTGTGTGTGTGTGTGTGTGTGTGTGTGTGTGTGTGTGTGTGTGTGTGACTGCATATTACTGCTGAGATCTAGTCACAATTCAGTTCCTTTTGCTACCTCTTAACCATTCAAGAAGTCTGTCCAGGAACCAGGCAGGTGGCATGGCTACTCTACATAGATTGAAAATGGAATCGGCAACTGGGGCCCAAATTTACATAGGCTTTGATAATTAACATTCTCTCTGGACTTCAATTCTATACTCAGGCACCAGCATGTGGGGTGACCAGACACGAGTCTGGAAGTGCAGAGCCTGCCTGGGGATATAGAATGGTCGGAAGGACAAAGTGGTTGTGCGAGTTTATACAGGGGAGGCAGAGATAGGCAGATACCTGGGGCTCCCTGGCCACCCAGCCTATTCTTGGTGAGTTCCCAGCCACTGAGAGCCCTTATCTCTAAACAAAGGGGGTACTGATGGTACCTGAGGGATAGCATCCAAGGCTGACTTCCAGCATCCACACTGCACATACGTGTGTGCACACTTGGACACAGACATGGACCTGTACACATACTCGGACACAGGAGTATGATACAAAGAGCCATACCACAGGTGGGCTTGAATGCCGAGCTTAAGTGTCTCAGGTATTTACCGGAGCTTTCAAAGATTCTTTTGAGCAAGTGACCTGTCCTGCTCACTGCATCCTATCAGAGGATTCAACAGGGATACAAGATGGTTTGGCCATGGAAGAAACTCTAGAGAGAAAGCAAGGTGGCACCCACCAGAAGACAGGAGTCCAGAGGTGACTAAGGAGCCCCTGCATTCCTTCCCCTGAGTTGCCAGGCTTCGCCCAGCAGGCAATGGCTGGGCTTACACTCATGTGGACGTGTTAAGAGTTTTGTTGACCATATCCCTGTGTTTGCAGAGGGCAACTTCTGTGATTGTGAAGTGACTCGATTTTCAAAGAAAAAGACGGTGTGCGGCAAGGGGCTGCAAGACGAACATGCTGCCTCTCCTGCCCTCTCTCTCTCCATCCCACCGTGTCATGTAAGGATCTCAGCCATGCCAGAGATGTGGGGGGAGATAGGGAGAGAGGGAATGAGGGGGAGAAGGAGAGGGAGGGGGAGGAGAGGGAGGAGGAGGGGGAGGGGAAGAGAGAGAGGGAGGGAGAGAGAGGTAGAGGGAAGGGATGGAGGGAAGGAAGAAAAGAGGGAGGGAGGGGGAGGGGGAGAGAAGAGGGAAAGGGAGAGAGGGAGGGGGAGAGGGAAAGGGAGGGAGGAGTAGGGGGAGAGAGGTACAGGGAAAGGAGGGAGGGAAGGAGGGAGGGAAGGAGGGAGGGAAGGAGGGAGAGGGAGAGAGTTTTATTTTTAAGTGCATTCCTTTCCCCCTATTCCACTCGGTTTCACCCCAGTGCAGTGAGCCCAGAGCAGGCTGCAGGAATCTTGTCTCTCACCAGCTCCTCTCTGATGCTGTGAGCTCTGCAGGCCGCCAGCTCCTGCTGATGGGGTGTGGGGTGCTCTGACTCACAGCCTGGCTGGGGATCCAGCACCCAGCGCAGGGCTCCCTGATCCACGTGGTGCTTCCATTCATTCACAGCCCCCACCCTGGACCCCACACCACCCACCAGTGTTAGATCCGTTTGCAGAGGGAACCTCAGCTAATTTTAGCAGCGTTAGGTTCAGTTGGTTTTTCCACTGGCTGGGCGCGCTCTGTCTGCTTTTTGTCAAGCTTGTATTTCCAGCAGGAACCACTGGCTCCAATCTTCAGGAGGTGAGTGGGCCACCCTACCCCATCCCTGACCAGAGTCAGGTCTGTGTCCCCTCTTTGTCCCTTGCCCAGGTGCACAGGTCGGGCGCAGGTTTCCAGAAGTCCCTAAGTGCATGTTTTTCTTCGGAGAATAGCCTCCCTCCCAGCTGTGCAGCTTGTTCACAGTTTCCATTAAGGAACTCTGAGAGGGAAATGCTACACTCTTTTTAAAAGCCATGTCTAAATTCAAATATGCCTTACGACTGAAAATAATCACATTTAAATAACTTCAGAGAGAATGGTGTAAAGGAAAAATTCAATGCTAGCTATAAATTCATACTCACATGCCACCACCCCCCTTTCCTCAGAGTGCAGCGGGCAACTGCTACAGGAAAAGGACTTAGTAAGCCGACGGAGACAGTAAGACATGGACACATGCTGAAGTGTTAGCGATTTATACAGGAGAGAAGAGACTGTAACCTGTAAAACAGCTGGGGGAGGCTGAGGCTAGCATTTCTGCAGCTTTGGGTTTTTTGTTTTTGTTTTTTTTTATATTAAGTAGTAGCAATCAATCCTTGCATGCGCTCCACTGCTGAGCAACACCACGGCCCCAAAAATATCTTTAAAATCCATGTGCATGCTCCCAAGATGGCTCAATGGGTAAAGGCACCTGTCATGAAAACAACACCAGGAGTCTGAGCCCTAGGAGGAAGAAAACTGACTCCTGAACGTGGTCCTCTGATCTGACCTCCACACACACCTGCACACACACTTGCACACACACACCTGTATATACACACACCTGCACACATACCTGAACATACGCACACCTGTAAATACACCTGCACATACACACACCTGCACGTGCACACCTGTACATACACCTGCACATATACACATCTGCACACACACCTGTACATGCACACACCTGTACATACACACACCTGCACATATACACACCGGTACATACACCTTCACATGCACACACACGCACACATACCTGCACATACACACACCAGTATGCACATACCTGCACACACACACACCACATGTGCACACAAAATAATATAATTTAAAAACTACAATCCAAGCGCTTTGCGTTTTCTCCCCTGCCACCTTCAGACAACTGGCTTCAGCAGTTAGTGCCTATGGCTCCCCATGGCTGTAAGCTGACTGCCGAAACATGAGCTTCATATGATGATAGGACATTATCTGGCAGAAGAGAACTACTTTCTTCCTGTACCTTCCTTTCAGGAGTAGAGTTCTTTCCTGGGAGCTGCCCAGGAGAATCCACTCATACCTTTCCTATGAGTAAGGACAGATGCTCACTTCCAAACTAACCCCTGACGACAGAACTGGGACCAATGTGAATGGCTTCCACCACTTACACTTAGCTTCTGGGCTGTGCAGTAGAGAGATGCGTGTAGCGAGGAAGCTGGAGGAAGGGCTCCTGAACGAGCTTTGATAGACAGTGTGGCTCTGGCACTCCTCAAAGGCTGGACAAGACTCCAGGACGAAGCCAAGTCCCTTAGGAGGCTTTATACACTCAGCAGATACTCAGGCTAACCTCACTGAGTTCACGCTAACACAGTCTGACTGGTTAATGAGCCCGGTATCGGAGCGCTAAGGGCACCCACACAGTTATTTCATCCCTCTCGGGCTCCTTTTTACAAACAGCCAGCTGTGTTCTGTAACTCCTCTCATCGCCGTGGCTCAGGGAATTGCACTGTTGAGGGCCCCACAGTGCATCTCACAGCTCAGCAACAGGACTGTGGTGTAAGTCACCAGGTGCTCACTGGCCCTCATCACGCACTGCAGTCACCAGAGAAATGCGAGATGATGTTCTGACAAGAAGGTCCTGGACCAGAGAAGCCCTGCCGAGCAGGAAGTCTCCTGCAAGCCCAGGCAACAAAGCTAAGTCTAAGAAGTTTCCCAGGGAGTGGCCATCGAGCTAGGTATTAAAAATAATCCACGGGCTGGGGATTTAGCTCAGTGGTAGAGCGCTTACCTAGGAAGCGCAAGGCCCTGGGTTCGGTCCCCAGCTCCGAAAAAAAAAAAAAGAACCCCCCCAAAAAAAAATAATCCACTAAATTGCCAGGCAGTGGAGGTGCACACCTTTAGTCCCAGCATCCTAGAGGCAGAGGCAGACGGATCTCTGAGTTCGAGGGCAGCCTGGTCTATTAATCAAGTTCCAGAACAGCCTGGGCTACACAGAGAAACCCTGTTTCAAATGAAAAGAAATAATAACCCTAACCCAGATGTAAGGGGAGCCAAGTAAGGGGGAGAGGGAGGTGGCTGTGTTGGGTGGGGCATCGAGAGCAAGCAGGATCAAGGGATACTAAGCTCACTGTGTTCAGAATACAGGGAAGATGAAAGTGTAAGGTCGAGGCCAGAGAATGCAGGGCTGGCTCCTTCAGGCTCTGACAGCAAGGTGCTGTGGTGACACCCAGGCCCTGGATGCAGATGCAGGCTTTGGCCAGCCCCCATCCCTCCCAAAGCTCCAGGCTGTGCTTGTTTACTGAATCATTACACACTGACCACAATCGAAAAAGCCCTAGGTTGGAATGCTGTAAAATGGGAAACTTTTTGAGTATCATTACTAATACTCAAAAAAACTGGGGTTCAAAGCATAAAAGCTTCGAGCCCTGTTTTTACCTAGACTTCTTTCTTCTGGGAGTCTCTTACCTGGCCTTTTTTTCTTTTCTTCTAAAGGTTTGTCATTGGATTTAAGGCCTACCTTCCCCAGGATGATCTCATGCCACAATCTCCCACCTTAATGACATCTGTCTTATAAAACAGTGGTCCCAGTGCTGTGGCCCTTTAATATAGTTTCTTCTGTTATAATAACCCCAACCATAGAATTATTTCTGTTGCTACTTCAAAACTATAATTTTGCTACTGTTATAAGTTGTAATGTAAACATCTGATGTTCAGGGTATCTTACGTCTGACCCCTGTGAAAAGGTCATTCAACGTCCCTCCCAGGGGTCGCATCCCACAGTTTGAGAACCTCTGGTATAACTAACGTCATCTGGTGTAGACCCTAACCCGGATGAGATCACACTGAGGTCACCTGATCACATGTATGCAGGACCATCATGTGATAACTACAGTGGCTGGGTACTTTGCCTAATGAGGAAAGACCCCTCTTCTTACCTATGGATGAGATAGCCATGGATAGAGACAAAATATCCCAAGAGCCCAGTGAGATCCAGCCCGCCCGCCTGCCTGCCCGCCTGTCTGCTGGCCTACCTGCCTGACTGTTGTGGCATAAATGAAAAATCTCCCTCCCCCACACCCTGGGGAGCCCATCCACCTCCTACTCCCCACCCTGGCCACCACACACACAGGCATTGTATTTGAACGCTTGGCCTCCAGTTGGTGCTGTTTGGGAAGACTATGGAACCTGTAGGTAAGTGATGGCTTTCTGGAGGAAATACATCACTGGGAACTGGCTCTGAGCTCTGAGAGCCTGGCCACACTTGTTATCTCTCCGTCTTCCCTATGTGCTACAGAAATGTGACCCACATGCTCCTGCCATGCCCTCCCTACCAGCATGGACTGTCTCTCTCTGGGAGGCAGAAAGAAGCCCAGCCAGTCTCCACAGCGTATTCTACCACAGCACCAGAAAAGGAACAAACTGCCTATCTGTCTTCGCTCCCACCTTTCTTCCTCCTCCCTTTCTTTTTCTGTCTTGGTCACATGCTGGGAATTAATACTACACGTCCTGTCCCTGTGGCTGGCAAGTGCTCTGGCTGAGTCGCATCTCTAATCTGAAAAGCTGCTTCATGGCTGAGAAAGCTCTCGGTGTGTGGTAGGTACTCCAGGACACTACGGCTTCAACTCCACAAAACATGGATTCCACCACATGATCAAGAGAAGCTTCACAAAGGAGGTGCTTATGGAAGGGTAAGACGGAGCCAATTCCCAAATGTGCCCCTTGTACAGCGAGGATGAACCAGGCCATGCCCCATGCAGTGCTCTTGGGACAAGAGACTGTTAGCCACCGATCCCCTGGGAGAATAAGGGTGAAGAAGAACCCTAAGAAACAGAGCTTGGGGTCCACGGCACCCATGGAAAAGCCAGGTGGGGTGGTGGAGTACACCTATAATCCCGGTGCTGAGAGGATGGAGACAAGGAGGAACCCTAAGGTTTACTGACCAGCCACCAAAACAGTGAGCTCCAGGTTCAGTGAGAGACCACGTCTCAAATGCTGACCTCCCACTCTCTCAGGACTGACGCTATGCAGTGACTATTGGGGCCTGGAGGATAACATGTGCAGGCTTGCGAGAGCATGAGAGGTGCCGTTCTAGAGAAAGCTTGGCATGCACTTGATCTGATATGACTTTAAAGTAATAACAACTGAGAAGGGGCCAGCGGGCATGAACCTCACAGACAGCTGGAGAGCTATGGAGGGCTAGGGCAGGAAACAAGGAAAAGAAGATGCTTCTTTGGGTCAGGAGGTCAGTACCAGTCCCAACTCTTGCATGTTCGGGTAAGGGGGACGAGCAGAGTCTGGGCAGGGGCATCTTGTCCTGACTGCACCTTAATCTCCCATCCATCATGGTCACAGCTGGAGCAAGAAGCTGAGGCTGGCAGACTTTCCCATCGCAGTCCTGGGGGAAACATGAACACGGGAATCCAGACAACGCCGGATTTACAGAAACCCGGCTCTGACCTCGCAGTCCACTGTACTGGCTCCTGGGAAGTTCAGTGCCTACTCACCATGTGCCTCTGTGGGACCAGATGTAGTCACAGTTACATTAAGGAGTTTGGGGTTTCTATTTAATGAAGACAAGGCCAAAATCAACAATGCCAGAGAAGTCTAGTTCACTATTTTATTAAAATCATCCTTTCTATTTTTTTAAAAGGTTTTGGAGACAGAGTCTTACTCTATTTGGTTCTGGCTATCCTGAAACTCACTCTGTAGAGGAGGCTAGCCTTAAACTTAGAGAGGTCCATCTACTGTTACCTCCTGAGTGCTGAGATTAAAGGCTTGTGCCACAGAATTTTTTTTTTTTAAGACAGGATCTCACTAAATTGTCCAAGCAAGGCCTTGAGCTTGAGGTCCTCTGATGTAACCTCTGGAGTGGAGCAATTATCAGCTTGTGGCACCAGACCCAGCATTATAAGCCTCTAGTGCTATAGAACTGGATAGCTTGTCAGTAAAGGAGGGAGTTCCCTTCAACCTGCTCAGGACCACGGTTAATGAGCAGGAGAAAAGACACTGCCAAGCCTCTTGCTTCGTTCTTCCTGCTTCTGTACTACTGTATTACTCTGTCTATGGACTCTAATTGCATTAAGTGGATTTGAAATTCTGACCACAGAGCACTGATCGATGTTATCTTTTCCAAATAAAACAAAACAAAACCAAAACAACAACCACTACCACAACAACAATAACAACGACAACATCTAAGTGGCTAAAAGCCTCTTCCATTCAGTCTGAAGTTTCCTCAAGATTAAATTACAGCCTGGAGCCACTGCATGGCACAGGTCCTATAGACAACCTTTAAAAATAAAAACCTAAAAACCACTGTTCTAAACAGCTTTTGGTTTCTCATGGTTTATTTAGAGGATTAAGGAGTCCACATTCGGGGGGAAACTGAAACAGAATAGACAAACAGACAAACAGAGGGCAAAGACAAAGCCCTCCTATAGCCTCCATCATGTTCCTGAAGGTTCAGGTTAGGAATCATTTGTGTTCCTTCCTTCCTTATAAAGTGCTAGTGTTTCTAACACATAGCGCAGGGCTGGTTTTGAGGATAGAGGTGGGAAGGGAAACAACCTTTTTATGGCTTCTTGTGACAAAAGAATACACTGGAGACATGAAAGTCACCAAGACGCAAAGTCTTTAAGGCCATTCTTAAGAGGACTCATGCCTCAGTTGCTGGCTTGGACAGAACCTATATAATGTAATCCTCTAGACAACTGGGAAGCATCAGAAGCCCTGTGAGCTTGTCCAAAATTTCATTTACAAACAGAAGAAACACAACCATCCAGATGTTTTGTGATCTGTATTTTAACACGGTCACTGAAGCCATCGCAGAGACTCCCCTTGGCTTGGGTACACCACACATGGTGTTGAGCTGAGGGGAAAAGTTTACTACAATGGCTGTTTTATTCTGGTGCCTAACTAACCCAAGACTTCTCCGCTCTGTCACCTGCTTCTCCAGGCTTAACCCATGCAGTCTACTCCCAAGTCACTTGCTCTCGATTAACTACAGGTAACCCCTCCAGCCTGAGGGTAGCCACTGTAACAGGGTTTAACTGGATCATCTTCCCACACACCTTGGTCTATAACTACTCCTAAACATTGCACTGGGGGTGGGGTGGAGTGAGACTAGCTTTCCTGTCTCCATAAGCCTGGAGGCTTTGAATAAAAGTTATTCCTACACAACTGGTTTCTGTGATTGGCACGTGATGGGGAAGCCAAATCCCTTTATTTAGTACCAGTTCATGTCATTGCTCTACATCTATGAAGAACCTGAATTTAGGTCATTGCTGAAAAACAAAAACAAAAGCTGTTGGTTCCAGTGCTGTTTGTGTGTGTGTGTTTGGGGGGGGTGTTTGTGTTTGTGTTTTTGTTTTTGCTTTTTGCTTTTTTTTTTTTTCTTTTTTCTTTTTTTTCGGAGCTGGGGACCGAACCCAGGGCCTTGCGCTTGCTAGGCCAGCGCTCTAACCACTGAGCTAAATCCACAACCCCTACTTTTTGCTTTTTAATATAGGCTCTTTCTCCAGTAAAGTCACCTGGGTGAACAGCTAGTGTTATCAATGGATGAGTCAAGAACACGGACCGTCCTCAGCTTCAAAGGGTTTGCTGTGATTCTGCACCCCAACCCTGATGGTACAAAAAAATATCACTTCATCAAATTTTCAACTTTGAACCTGTCCTAGGCGGCAGTCCTGCTGCCCCATTCACTCATGAAACCAGGAGGCAGCTGGGAGGAGGCAGCCTGTGATCACAGGGAGACCGGTCCCGCTGGTGGGCTATGGTCCCCAAGTCAGGTGCATTTGCTTTAGGTAGTCTGTGTGTATGTACATGGAATGTGGACGTGTGCATACCCATGATGCACATGTGCAGGTCAGAGGACAACCTCACCCCACAGTCCTCATCTACAGCCTGGGGCAGGGTCTGTCTGGGACTGTCAGGCTAGCTGACCCACAAACTTCTGGGGATCCTCGTTTCTACCCTCATCTCACTGTAGCAGTAACTTAGATTCGATGTTTGTGCTACTGCACCCAGGTTTCACACGATGTCTTAGCCACTGTCTTACTGCTGTGAAGAGATACTATGACCATGGCAACTCTTATAAAGGACAACATTTAATTGGGGCTGGCTGAAAGGCTCAGAGGCTTAGTCCATTGTCAGCATTGGCAGGGAACATGCCAGCAAGTAGACTGGAGGAGGAACTGAGACCTACATACTGATCTGCAGGCAGCAGGAAAAGAGACACTGGGCCTGGCTTGAGCTTTTGAAGTCTTAAAGCCCCGTCCCCCTTTGTGACACACTTCCTCCAACAAGGTAACACCTCCTAATCTCTCTCAAGTAGCACCACTTTCTGATGAGTAAGCCTTCAAATCTATGAGCCTATTGAGGCCGTTCCCATTCAAACCACGACAAAGGGTTCTGGCAATCTGAACTCAGGTCTTCACGCTCGTAACATTAAACACTTTACACCATGAGCCACGTCCCCAGCCAACTTAAGGTATTCTTAAAGATCAGATATAACCTTGAAAATTAAGGAGTCTGTAGCTAAAGAGTCAAAGTGTGAATCCTTTCGTTTTGCTTTTGTTTTTCAAGGCAGAGCTTCTCTATGTAGCCTTGGCTGTCCTGGAAATCATTCTGAAGACCAGGCTGATCTCACAGAGTGTGGATTCTACAACTGAGCAGCCTTTGGTTTGAATGGCTTTCTGTATAACCTTGGGAGAATCAACCTGAGTCAGTTTCTCTCATCTGTTAAAGCAGGCAACAGAGCTGAGGACATGGCTCAATCAGTAACATGTTTGGCACAAATGCTGAGTTCAACTCCCAGCACTCACATTAAAAAAGATAAATCCAGGTATGATAGTAGGTACCTGAAATCCTAGTGCTGGGGAGACAGGAGAACCCCAGAAGCAAGCTGGCCTGCCAGTGCAGACTCATCAGGGAGCTCCAGGTTCAATAAGAAACCCTGTCTCACAGAAGAAAGTGATCAAGAGGGTGCCTGGCAATGACCTCTAGCTTCAACATACATGTGCCCATTCATACTTATGTGCACCATGCACACATAAACACACACACACACACACACACACACACACACACACACACACACACACGGATAGCAATAGAGCCTGCTGACTGGCTGATTTGGGGTTACATTCCTGTCCCCTGGACTTACCTCTATGTCCGGGGAGGACAGATGGGCCCTGTGAGAACTGAGACACTTGGAACATGTCAGCAAGATGTGCAGTTAGAGGAGAGTGAATCAGGCCATTTTCTGGTTTCTCGGAGTGCTAGGCAGACCAGGGTCTACATGAGAATGAAAAGCAAAATTCTCTCTCACTCTTCTTCCTCACTCTCACTCTTCCTTCCGCTCTCTCTCTCTCTCTCTCTCTCTCTCTCTCTCTCTCTCTCTCTCTTCCTCTCTTGGTTTGACACGATAACCTCTGTGTGTGTGTGTGTGTGTGTGTGTGTGTGTGTGTGTGTGTGTGTGTGTGTGTGTGTGTGTGTTTCTTTCATCCTGTAGGCTTTCGCCTGATTCTCGGTACCGTGTCGGTGCTGGCGCCGACAAATGGAGGTCCCACCGATATCGGAGAAGAAAGGGGGTACCACCTACGGGATGTCCCTGGAGCCCGGCCGGCATAGGAGAAGGGACGAATTGGAGGTAAGATGGGCCAGAAAAGGCCTGGATGATTTCGGCTAGCCTGAGTAAAACTTGTCATAAAAAAGGGACAAGGTAATGGTAAAGTGTTTTTGCATATGTGTTCTGTTAGAGTTATATTTTAGTCTTTGGACCCTGACTAGAGATAGTTTACACCCTAGACATGAGAGAGAACGGGTTTGGGAAAAAGTCCTCCCGGACTCTCCGCAGATGCTTTGGAGAAAGAGAAAAATCTTTTGAGAGCTCTCCTAGGAACAGAGGGAAAGCAGGAGACATCCTGCCTCTCTGCTGGCTCCTATTGGAGAAATGCTTATTTCTGGTTCTGGGTTCCATAGGTAGGAAAAAAAAAAGAAAGAAAAGCAAAATTCTGACTTGCAGCCCTCAGAGACAGGCTGCTTCCTGTGCATTGGTCCTACAGGTCCCCCAATGCCACACTGATGCAATCCATTAGCTTAAGGGTTTGGTTAACTGAATTAACTGCATTAGTCAATCAGCACTACTATTTTGGAGGGCATGGGTGTTGCTGGACATCAAACCAAGAGCACCATCTACACTAAGCAATTTTCTGCATTTTTTCCCCATTGGAGTCTTAATAAACACTTTTTTTAAGATTTATTCATTTATTATATATAAGTACACTGTCGCTGTCTTCAGACACACCAGAAGAGGGCATCAGATCTCTTTACAGATGGTTGTGAGCCACCATGTGGTTGCTGGGAATTGAACTCAGGACCTCTGGAAGAACAGTCAGTGCCATCTCTCCAGCCCTTTTAAATTGTTGTTTTTTTTTTTTGTTTGTTTGTTTGTTTGTTTGTTTTCGGAGCTGGGGACTGAACCCAGAGCCTTGAGCTTGCTAGGCAAGCGCTCTACTACTGAGCTAAATCCCCAACCCCTCCCATTGGAGTCTTAACTAAGAGGTTCTCCTTTGCTTTGCTTTGCTTTGTTTTTTGAAGCAGGGTCTCACTCTATAGCCTGGTTAGCCTGTAGCTGGCTACGCAGACCAGGAATCCCATGATCCTCTTGTTCTGAGTGGTAGGGTAGACTATAGACATTCACCACTACACCTAGCTTGTGTTTTTTGAGGCAGGGTCTCTCTTTGTGACCTATGTTGGCTTCAAACTCTCAATCTTTGTGCCTCAGCCTCCCAGTTATAGTGCTGGGATTATAGTGATGAACACATCTTGCAGAATGAAGATCAGCTGATTAGGAACCAGACTCTTGTTTAATCTGGTTTTACACCAAGATCAGGGTCTCAACAAATCAATGCAGCCAGCAGACCAGTGTTTGCTATTTGACTTTACTCTATAAAAATACACAACTTAATACATATGACACTCTGTATACAAGACATACACAACTGGTAGATTTAACACTTTCAGTTATTTCAACAGAAAGCAAATATGTAAATTACCTTGTAAGAGCATTCACAGTCAAGGGAAAGAATGCGAGGGGGCGATCAGCACGGGGAGTGATCAAACCCAAACTGTCCAGCTCTTCAGTAACAGCCCTTTCACCCAGGGCCTTTCCCAGCGTGCCCAGCACCGCACTGTGCATTAAGACACAGACCCACTGCGCCCATACCACAAGTAAACACCTTCATCCTCCCCAGGGACAGTTAATGGAGCAATCAATGTCCAAGGGGCACTAACCATGTCTAAAATTGTGCTCAGCACCAGGATGAGAGGACCAACAGCTCTTTGTAAAGCCTGCAGTGGAAATTGCTTAGCTTGATTTTGCAACTAAATTCATCTTTGAAAGTTTTAGAAAACTGCTGGGGCCTTAGCTCCATGGGCTGAGTATGAGAGAAGCACGGTTCCAGAACCTTCTGAGCTGACCCAGGAGGGAGCATTGTCATTGCTAGAGACAACATGCCAGCTCCTTGCTTCCTAGCTTCAGATGGCAAGCCTGTCCTCCTGCCACTCTGGGTGGAACAGCCATTTGTCCCTGACTCAGTGCTGGCAGGAGCTCCTTGTTCTACTCTGACGAAGGTTTCAGCCATCTAGCCACCGGACCTATGGCTCACTGACCATCTAGCTGCCTGACCTATGGCTCATGAACTAAGAAGGAATTAGGTACCATTTTGCAGGTATAAAGAAGTATTTGTCACTTGAGATTTCAATCAGTGAGAAGATACTAGAATACGTTTCCTGAGTAAATACAAGCCTTAAAGAATGGTGTACAGTTTATAGAAGGACAGCATCTTATCCTCAACATCTGGACTCGTAAGTTAACAGGCTGGTAAAGCCACAGACACATTTAAATGGAGAAGTAAAGTGGCAGTGCTTAAGTCAGATACTGAGAGTGAGGACTAGCAGTTCCCAAGGAGGCACAAGAGAACACAGACACAAAGGGAGGGGGATCTAAAGTGCTTGCGAAGGTTGGAAGACCAACTCTGAAATGCCTCCAGACATTCCCAACAAGGTGAAGAGGTGACACTGGTTGGTGACTCAGGTGGAGGAGGACACAGCTTTCTTTAATAACAGTTGTTCAAATATTTTAACCCTTTTTTTGGGAAACAAGGTTATTTATAAACAAATTCTCAGCCACTGAAATGACTGAGTTGCAACTCCTGCTGATGGTCTAAGATCTCAACTGTGCAAATAGTTTTCAAAATGTGGAACGACAAAGCACACGCCTGCACTGAGAGTTTAAATGAACGGAGAGGTCTGTACCGGATCGTGAAGCCAGGACTCAAAACACTTTACATCTGGAGGCATGCTCTGTTGTTTCTTAATGCTCTGCTGATGGATTATAGAAATCAGAAAAATTCTGGGACCCTGAGACTTAACTTTTTCATTTTATTACTATTACATAAATAAATAAATACTATGTAGCCACCCTAAATGTTAGTAACTAAGATGTCAGAAACAGAGTCTCAAGATCTAAGAATGAAGCAGAGACCACATCAGCAGGGAGGGATATGAGTGGGAAAGTGTCCTGCCGTAACTGCTCAGCTGCCCATGTCGCTGAATGAGGCGAAGACGGGGCCCCACACTGGGGCTGACTGCACCATGCACAATCCCTCATCCTCAGGACTCCCACCTTCTGTTCCAGGAGCAGTTGGACAATCGGACATGTTAGGCGTGAGAGAGGCCTCAGGCAGAACTGAGACCCACAGGAACGTTGAAGTGGAGTTTAATCATCTCAGAAGCAAATTCAGGGGCTAGAAAAAGCCATAAAGCCATATACCAGATCTCTTTACCTTTTTTATATGGGTCTGAGTTCATTAAGAACATTTTAAACTCACCATGCAAGGTGAGGCTACTGTGGAGAAAGGAGAAAACCCAGAAGACAGCAAGTGTTTAGACAGTAAGACAAGAGCGTGTCTTCTTAGGTGAGAGAGATGTTATCTGCAACCATTATGGGGTAGGGATTTAAAAGTCATAGCCTGGTGATGCTTTACATCCTTTGAGTTCCAGGTAGCACAGGTAGCTGCAGCTCAAAATAAGACACAGTTAAGAGGGATGACAGGAATCGAGAAGTGGGCCTGCTCCCCTAAGGCTGACATGAGTCCCAGTGCTCCGCCAGCTCCATCCAGTCCTGTGGACCAGGCAGGAACAACACCATGAGTAAGGCTTCTCTATGCAACATCAGCTGTCATACTTGTAGTTTAAAAATACTATTCAGAAATTTGGAGTCCAAGCAGAAACTTTAGAAACTGTAGGGATTCTGCCCCACACAGGCCCAAGATGTCCTACTGTGCCCCAAATGGGTCCTACTTATTTCAAGTCAGCTGAGCCCGGGGCAATGCCAGGGATTCAAGAAGAAAGGCAATGGCAGATGTGGGGTGTAACAACAGAGCAGGAAGAGAGGAGAAACAGATTAACACGGGTGCAGAAGGAAGAGACCGGCTTGCAGAAGAGCGCCTGCCTGCCTCTCACCTGCCCTTGTGGTGGGGACTGAGGACAGGGACAAGCCTTATGGCAGGCCCTTCTTAGTGCCCAACAGGCCGGAGCTCAGGAAAAGCCCAAGCTGGCTGAGCACACATTCATTCCCGAGTAATCTACAGCGTGCCCTCCGAGTGCTTCTGTTCTGGTTTCTGGTCCCTCATTCCCAGGAACACAGAATTCTCTGCTGCCTGCTAGTGGCAACTATTTCTAGGGCAGAGTAAAGACCTGGGATCCAGGATGAGCTTCAGGGTCTCCAGCTCCTGTGGCTGGCACTGCCTCTCTCTTAGTACTGGCTTGTCTCCCCCTGGTGGCTGGAGAAAGAACAGAGTCAGTGTTCTGGAAGGGCGGGCAGACAGAACAGTGTCAACTCACATCACATCTTCTACAAAGGTGCTGGTTTCTCTTTGACAGTCTTGCTGAATAATCCAATCCAGACTGGCTTCAAACTCACAATCCTCCTGCCTCATCCTCCTGAGTGCTGGGATTACAGGCACATGCCACCATGCCTGGCTACTAACTATGTAGGCTGATGGTTAAAATACTAACCAAGAGACTGCTCAGAGCGTGCAAGGCTCCCAGGGGCTGGGTGCCAACTGCTAGTTCCTGCCATCCTCCTTCCTGTTGTTATTCCCTTCTCTGATGGTGGGCAGATGGACGGGTGGTGGGTTGGTGGGAGGAAGCTCAGGTGAGTCATGGTCATGGACTCAGGTGAATGCATAAACGATGACACAATGACAAACACCCAGTCATCTGGCAATAAGCTATGAAGTGCATAAGAGATGCGAGGCTATCTCTCACCCAAAATCGGTCATCTCACTGAGAAATGGCCACCACACGGTAACAGGCACCCATACTATTAATACACAAGGGAGGGGACACAACAGTGAGCATTTGTGAAGGAAACTCCATGTTGGTTATTTCACCTCAAAGGGAGTCTGTCTGCACTTAAGCTTGCCTGTAGTTTCCGCTGCCTCTACTTGATGTTTTTCAGGAGAGCTGTCCGGGCGTTCACAACTGCTTTGAAGGCATCTTCACTACCAGGAGCTACACACTTGTCTGGGTGAAGCAGCACAGCCAGCTTCCGGTAGGCCTTATTGACTTCCTCCCTGCAAAGAGCAGACGAGCTCTGTCAGTGACCAGGTGGGCCCCCAATTCTGCATTCCAGCTATCTGAACACACTACACATCTCCCATGCAATTACCTCCTTTTCTCAAAGGTGGGACTAGAAGAACAGAAAACAACAAACAAACAATAGGTCGCACACAAGTAGAAAACACAGTAAAAGTGAGTCTAGGAGACGTCAAAGAAGGATCAGCTGCAGCCAGGCATCTCTAGACATTTAGGGGGCACAGAGCAAGCTTTTGCTAACTGAAGGAATGAGAATCTGGGAACCAGAGGTAATCCATCAGGAGAAGCTTCTAAAAGAAGAGGAACTTGTGATTAGCATGGGGTGGGGAATTCAGAGCACTGGAGAAGGAATGGTAGAGAGGCCTGTTCTCAAAGTCAAGATACAGGAAAGTAATTGCCACGGCAGCCCAGGCTTGAGAGCAAAAATTTCAGCTGGAGGTATGTGTGAGAACAGCCAAGGCAAGAGAGCTTATAAAACATGAAGCAAAAGTCAGTGGAGGGAGCGATGTAATCAACAACTAACCAGAGACGATAAGGGAGGAGACACTGAGACAACTCCGTGGTCCAGAGTACCTGGCTAGAGAAGGCCCAGAGATGACAGGCTCTTCCCCATCCCTACTCTTCATCAGCCTCAGGTGCCAGGCTCCTATCGAGTTCCGTCCCCAACACATGGTTTTAATTCCCAGGACTCCTTTGTCACCAGGGTCCCTGTGATCCTGTCAGCATGGCACGGTGCTGGGTTAAGTGCCTTCACCATTGTTTTTATGGAAGGACTTCTCATAGCACCTCCACAATTAATACATGCTCTTTGCTGGCTTGGAGATGATAAAAAAGCTGATGTCAATCTGGAGTGTGACCTTAGTCTGGGGTCATAGAAGTAATTCCCTGTGTTTTAGGCAAAGGAGCCAGAGCTTTTCCTGCTGTTAGATGAGTCCTGACTTTCTTTTCTAGATTTGCATGTTATAGTCTACATATGCAATATGTAACCTTTTGTTGGGTGTGTATGTGTACACATGCATATGCTCGTGTATGTGCGTGCACATACATGCGTGCACATGCACACTCATTTGCACACTCATCTAGACACCCAGGGTCTTCCTCTATCACTTTTCATTTTATTTCTTAAGACGAGGTCTGTTAAGCCTCAACATGGCTGCTTTGGCTAGGCTGGCTGGCCAATGAGCCCCAGGGACTCACCTGTCTCCGCCCTCCCAAAACTAGGATTATAAACTATGCTGTCATGCCTGGCTTTTAAGTGGGTGCTGGGTTTCCAGACTCAGGTCCTCATGCTTGTGTAGTAAGTACTTTATTCACTGAGTCACCTTCCCCCACCCTTACATGTGTACTCTGGTATTAGGAATCAAGAGGCATTTTCCTTCTTGGAAGATATTTGGACAGCCAGTCTGTATTTATCCAAAGACCCTGTGTCCTTGAGGAATCCCTTCCTTCTCCAAGAGAGAGTCTGGAACAGGGGCAGGGGAGCCACTGCTTTAGAGGTTACATCTAGACAGGCTCAGGGTTATTCTGGCCTCTCACTGAGTGCCTGTCAAGATTTATAGGCGACCAAGGCAGCAGCTGTAGTTACCGCAGTTCCACCTTTGTCTCCGTGATGTTGTCCTTGGCCAAAAACACACTAAGCCATCTTCTTGTTTGAAGCATTCAGCAAGTGGTAGCAAGGCAGAGCCATCAGAAGAGGACACCTACTTTCCATGACAAATATGGAAATGCTATAGTAGCAGGTAGAGGCATCTTCTGTGTTTCTACATGAACATATACAGCCACACAAATTGGAATAGAGTGGAACCTGTCCCGTTAGCAGAGTCACCCCAAGGAATGGAGAGATCAGTAGTCATGCCAGCTGGTACGATAATCAAGTAATTGTTTCAAAACCAACTCATAAATGAATGTCAAGTCAAAGAACCATGTACTCATTAAAATATGGCATATTGAAGAAAAAATAAAGAAATAAAGTACCTTTGAAAGCTTCAAAAAAGAAAAAAGATTTATAGGCATAGGAAAGTCTCTTAAGGGAAAGTTTTAGATGAGCCAGATTGGTGCAGGTGTCAACAACCTCTTAGTGCTACCTACAGACAGTAAGGTGTCAACAATGTATCAGTGCTACCTACAGACAGTAAGGTGTCAACAATGTATCAGTGCTACCTACAGACAGTAAGGTGTCAACAATGTATCAGTGCTACCTACAGACAGTAAGGTGTCAACAATGTATCAGCGCCACCTACAGACAGTAAGGTGTCAACAATGTATCAGTGCTACCTACAGACAGTAAGGTGTCAACAATGTACCAGTGCTACCTACAGACAGTAAGGTGTCAACAATGTATCAGCGCTACCTACAGACAGTAAAGTGTCAACAATGTAGCAGTGCTACCTACAGACAGTAAGGTGTCAACAATGTATCAGCGCCACCTACAGACAGTAAGGTGTCAACAATGTATCAGTGCTACCTACAGACAGTAAGGTGTCAACAATGTATCAGCGCTACCTACAGACAGTAAGGTGTCAACAATGTATCAGCGCTACCTACAGACAGTAAGGTGTCAACAATGTATCAGCGCCACCTATAGACAGTAAGGTGTCAACAATGTATCAGTGTCACCTACAGACAGTAAGGTGTCAACAATATCAGTGCTACCTACAGACAGTAAGGTGTCAACAATGTATCAGTGCTACCTACAGACAGTAAGGTGTCAACAATGTATCAGTGCTACCTACAGACAGTAAGGTTTCTTTAAAGTTGAAGAACTGTAATGACATTTGGCTCCAAACAAGTACCAGAATTCTCCAGAACTTAACAATCTAAGGGTTGGTGCTCAATGTCATTTGATAGACATGGTTGTGTAAAGATAAACTTGTGTTTATATGGGTTATGGAAACAGAAATCACAGGGACCCTGGAAGCTCTGGTAGATTCTAGTTAACTAAAGTCAATAAAGAGCCAAACTTTTCTTTTTCTTCAATACATACTACTTAAAATCTATGAGTAAGGAGGTGAAGAAATGGCTCCTTAATAGTGGAGCCAATAGCACTTGCAAATGACAAAGAAGATTCAGAATTAGACTACAGAGAGTTCAAAGGGAAATTAAGACACCAATAAACTTTTGCTGCATGCACGAGCCCATCTGAGTCCCTTCACAGTATGAGTTGAGCACTCTTGACACACAGGGAGGTCCAGGTGGCCCTCCAACAGCCTTCCCAGTTCTCCCCCTTTGCCTTGGTTGTGAAGCTATGCCACGAGGCTAAGAAGAAAAAGAGGTTGCTTCTGACATGCAATTTCAAGGTCAAGTGTTTCCACTGTGGCAGTCAAGGTGCCGAAGGGAGACGCATAGGAGGGTAGTATGAGAAAATGAGACCCTAAGCACTTAAGAGGCAGAGGTAGGGGACCTCTGTGAGCTAGAGACAGCCTGGTCTATACAGTGAGTTACAGCCTAGCCAGAGCTTAAAAAAAATCCAAAATAACTCGCTCCCCAAAAAACATCAAAAATAAACAAAATGAAACCCTTATACCCTTATAACCAGTCACACGAGTCATGCATCATTAGCAATTATGTTACCACACTCAGCAATGAGTTGTTTTTGCACAACGAAGAATACGTTCTTTTCCTTTTCCTTCTGTGTTAGAGACTGATCCCAGAGCTGTGTGTGTAAGTTCTCTACCACTGAACTAAATACCCCCAGCTCTCTCTTTATTTTTCCTTTTGAGAAAGAATTTGACCAGCCCAAGCAGGCCTCAAGTTTGTGCTCTTTCAGTGCTGGGAGTACAGGGTGCGACTATGCCCAGCTCTTCCTAAACAAGTCTTTAGAATACAACAGGTAACTACACATAACCCAATCACAGCGGAGAACGAGCAGATTCATGAGAACGAAGCTAGGCAGACAGTGCTCCTGGGTCAGGACACACTGCTGTCCCCTGGGGCCTCAGTGATCACCCATCTCACCGAAACCCAGTTCCCTAGAATAAGAAGAGCAAGCTGAAAGATCTTTCTTCTTCTAAAACTCTATGACTTAAAAATTACTTTTCATAAAGTTTTCTTAGGTTATGTCAGATTCTTGCTCAACACAGTCAAAGGTGGAGCAAGCCATCTCCTCAAGTGTTTCCACAGAAACAGGACATAGCTGGCTCAGCAGGCAGTGTGCCTTCTGTTTCATTTCTCTGTGTTAATTTAGCGGGGTAGAGTCCTTATGAAACTTATTTCCAGACATCTTCAAGTTCCTAACCAATCAGAAAGAGAAAGATTGGGTAGAACTTTTGGAAGAGAGCCCCGGTCTCTTCCAGAACTAAGCATCCTAAAACTGCTTACCTTGAGGCCCCAGGTCTGACTCCCAGCATCTCCCAGCTGTCCTTACTAGTCCGGATTCGGCGAATGGTGTCCGCTTGTTCTTTGGTGTAGCTAGCACTGCTATTTGCGGTAGGACGCTTGCCCCCATTTTCACACAAGTCAACTATGGACATGTAAAAGGTCTGTGGGAAGAAAATACACCTCAGAGATGATTCTCTGAAACGGGAGCTCCTTTCACACACTTCAGTAACTCTTGAAAGTCACAAGTGAAGGAAATACACTTCAGTTGGAAGATACTGGAAGACTGTTTAAAGGAACTATTCCCCCTCCCCAAACCCCCACTTGGCACTGAGGACAGAAGTGCCCTAACCATTAGGCAAGTGCCCTACAGCTGAATCTCAACCCCCTAACTACATATTTTTAAAACAGAAAAGTATTAGCTAGCTTAAAATTTACTAATTTAAAAAAATTAAAATGATTCTATTCTCAAAGAAACACATTTGAAGTTGGTAATAGTTGGTAATAGACTAACACTATCAGAAAAACTCAAATAGTAAAATAGAAAGTCTTTTTCTACCCTGAGTCTTTCTCCCTAATATAGCCATCATTAGCATATTTTAGTATCCCCACAGAAACATCTGCTACCAGCAAATCTTGTGTACAAATACATAAACATTTACACAAAGATCTCAGATGAACACAATGCTTAGCAGTCTGCAGTTTCCTTCATAATCCATCTTGCCCAGGCCTGGTATGCATGCCTGTCATCCCATCTACTTGGGAGGCTAAGGTAGGAGAAGCAGGAGTTCAAGGTCTGCCCAAACTATACAGTGAGTTCAAGACCAGCTTCAGTAACTTAATGAGACTTAGGATACAGCTCAGTGGTAGGGTGATTGCTTAGCACAAGTAAGGACCTGGGTTCAATCCCTAGCACCTCCTTCAGGGAATCTTCCTACATTTAGGTCCTTCTTTGCTTCCTAATGATTCAGTATTCTATTACGTGGTTATAGCAAACTCATTTAATTCCCTATTCCTGGACTAGCCAGTTGTCTAGCATTTTGGGCATTATAAACAATATTGAATTTTTTTGGTTTTGTTTTTTGAGACAGGGTCTCACATAGCCTAGGCTGGCCCTGAACTAGCTACATAGCAGAGGGTAATACTGAACACAAGGTCCTCCTGTCTCTGCCTCTTAAGTACTAGGATGACATGTGTCGAACCACATGCAGCTCTGTAGTGTGTGCTGAACAGAGGCACAAGGCTGCTACTTTCAGGCAGTGGACACAGCAAACATGAAGTCACTGAAGTGAGCCACTAACTCTTTTCTGAAGGCTGTACTTGGATCAGACAGACACAGAGTCCCACTGAGAGAGGGAGGCAGAGATCAGAGTATGAGGCTATAGCAGTGGAACAGCAGCAGAGAAGGCACTGGGCAGGAAGGTGACAGACGGTGCTGGACCCTATTGAGGTGAGGCTTCCTCCAAGATTTCTAGCTAAAAACTGTTATTCATATGAAAACTGAGGCCTCCAGAGGCTCACCAGATGGGAACTAAGAATACAACCCATTTTCTCCCCTAGGGGAAAAACTAGCCCAAGACACTTGAGCTTGGCCTTCCCAGAACACCTAATCAACACCTGTGGAGTCCCAGAGGCACCACAGAAAGGCTGTACCTCAGGACTTTCACACACCCTAACTAAACCCAAAGCCAAGAACTAACACAACTGAGGAAAGACAGATTTTGGGAGCTGAAGTCTCCCAAATTAGAAGGTGTAGAGTGCACTCAGGGCTTCCCTCAGATCTCTGACCTTAAACAAAAATGCAAGCTTACAGGAGTCCGCTGTGATATGGCTTCTGCAACAATATTCTTCTGAGAAAGAAGGAATTATGCAGGATCTCTACAATGTTGCCTTCAAAATACCACTACCACACAAAGAAACAAGAAAACATGACCAATGTCAGGGGAAAGCACTCAGTAGGACCTGAATCTGAACTGGTTCAAATGCTGGACTTAATAGGTTTCAAAACAACTAGCTATTCTTCAGAAATGCTGAAAGAAGGTAAAGAAAAATACAACAAAAATATGTATCTTTAAAAAATACCTTATTTGAGTGCTGGAGAGATGGCTTAGCATTAAAAGTACTCATTGTTCTTGAAAAGGACCTGGGCTCAGTTTCCCAGTACCCAATGGCAGCTTATAGCAGCCTGAAACTCCAGCTCCAGGGGCTCCAACACCCTCTTCTGGCCTCTGTGGGTATGAGGCAAGCACACAGTACACAGACAGATAGGCGAATGCTCATATACAAAAAAATTAAAAAATAAATCTTTGTAAAAATGGGCTGGAGAGACAGCTCACTTGCTGTACAACATGAGGCCCTCAGTTTAATCTCCTTTTTAAAAATGTTGGGCACAGGGCTGGAGAGATGGCACAGAGCTTAAGAACACTGACTACTCTTCCAAAGGTCCTGAGTTCAATTCCCAGCAGCCACATGGTGGCTCACAACCATCTGTAATGGGATCCGATGCCCTGTACTGGTGTCTGAAGATGCTGGGCACAGTAATGTGGGCTTGTAACCCAGCACTAAGGAATGAGAGGCAGGTGGTATCCAGGGGCTTGCTGGTCAGTCAGCCCAGGTGAATTCATGATCTCCAGGCCAGTGGCAGACTCCGACTCAAAAATACAAGGGGTAGCACCTCAGGAATGACCCCAACATTGTCTTCTGGCATTACATATACACATGCACACACACCAAAGCCAAAGCAAATACAGCAAGGCTTCCCATATTTGATGAAAAAATACCTATTCTCTTGGTGTGGGGGCTGGAGGAGTTAAGTGCAAGTGTTGCTCTTGCAGAGGACTTGTGTTTGACTCCCAGCACCCACATGGTGGCTCACAACAAACTGTAACTCCAGCTCCAGAGGACTCAAAACTCTCTTCTGGATTCCATGGGCACCAGGCGATCTCAGAAAATGAACAAATCCCAGGTAGAATATATATAGAGACCCTCAGCATGGCCTGCGAACCAGAGATAAAGACAGATGCCCCAAAGCAGCAAAAATGGGGAAAGGTAAATACAGACAGATAAATTAGCGTATGAGTGAGGCCAGAGGAGAATGGAGTTTACCCTAAGGAGATGCCAGCTATTCTGATTTGCACAGTGAAGCATTGTGTATGTGAATCAAATGATCTCTGACTATGTAGTTAAAGTACTCAACCAGAAGGAAAGAGAAGTGTTGTCTCTCACAGTTACTCCATGCACTCACTGAGATGCTCTTGTACATAAAACAAAAACAATACCCAGCGCACACTGTCACACATCTCAAGGTGAGGTATGTGAACATCTGGAGCTGTCAAGTGTTACTTGCATGGTTGCGCACCACACACATGGTGAACGTGAGGCCCAGTGTGCTCAAATGAAGAGGAAGGGGCTGGGGATTTAGCTCAGTGGTAGAGCGCTTACCTAGGAAGCGCAAGGCCCTGGGTTCGGTCCCCAGCTCCGAAAAAAAGAACCAAAAAAAAAAAAAGAAGAGGAAGCATAGCAAATCCTGCCAGCCAAGCATGCACCTGTCTTGCAGAAGTGGCCTCTTGTGAGAAAGAATCAATACAATCCCACACAGCAATTAAGACTGACTCTGCAGAATAACTACAGTATCTGAAAAGCTAAAAATTCCCCAAATGTCAGATATACTCACAAGAAGAAAAACAGTTTACTCACACCCCCACTTCTATACTGGCTAGCTTCATGTGTCAACTTGACCCAAGCTGGAGACATCACAGAGAAAGTTGAGGTCAGTTGAGGAAACACCTCCATGAGACCCAGCTGGAGGGGACTTTCTTAATTAATGAACCATGGGGGAGGGCCCAGTCCATCGTGGGTGAAGCCGTCCCTGGGTTGGTGGTCCTTGGTAAGAAAGGCAGTGAGCAGCAGCCCTCCAAGGCCTCTGCACCAGCTCCTGCCTCACGCATCCTGCCCTGCTTGAGCTCCTGTCCTGAGTCAAATAAACCCTTTCCTCCCCAAGTTGCTTCTTGGTGATGCTGTTCCACCACAGCAATAGAAACCCTAACTAAGACACCTTCTAAAGGGACCTATACTCAGACCCTGACTTTATTACTTACTGTTCTAAGTAGCTTTTAAAAAGTAGGTTTTTAAAAGTGACAACTGGTGCTACAGAGCCAGGAGCAGGGTCAGTGCCCATAGCCGCAGAGCTAAAGTGGGGAAGCGGCAGACAGGTGGATCCTGGTGACTGTCTCGTTGCCAGTCTAGATGTGAGCTCCAGTTCACCAAGAGACCCCCCAGCTCAAAAGGTGGAAAGCAAGAGAGACACTTGACCTCTCTACACACCTGAGAGGACACCTAAACATGTATGTATACACACATACACAGGCTAACAAGAAAGCATCATCTACTCAGGCTAGCATGTGAGCACATCCTTCTACTGCCTTTGGATTTTTACATGTGACCAGTTAGATTCTGCAATGATGGCCTCCTATTCTCTAAACAATCGAGTTGGGAGCTGCTCTGCGAGTCAACTTGCCACAGTAAGGCTTCATATGAATGTACCACCATTATCCAAAGATGGTTTTGAAATCTGGTTTTCAACTCAGCGAAGCACAGTGATTTGTTAACACTGATGACCACCACCAACACCTGGAGTGTTTCTTCAAGACACAGATTTCAAGGGTCTAGTCAGATGTGGTGGCATATGCTTTTGAGCCCAGCACTCATGAGACAGAAGCAGGCGAATCTTTTTGAGTTTGAGGCCAGCCCAGTTTGTATAGCAAGTTCTAGGACAGTCAAGGCAACATAGTGAGACCTTATTTCAAACAAAATAAAAGTTAAATATCCCTAGGGTCCATGGTAACATGAGGCTTCGAGAGGTCCGAAGCACCTTGAAGAATTTCCCCAGGTGTGAAATTCACTGTGAGTGTCTACTTGATGGGATTTAGAATCACGGGGGAAAGTCTGAGGGCTTTTCTACATTGGGCTAGGAAAGCTCACCCAAACCATGAGAGCACCGTCCATGGGATGGAGTCCTGGACTGAATAGAAATCAAGCAAGCAGAGCTCCAGTCAGTGCTCACCTTTCTCTGTTTCCTCAGTGTGTCTGCTTCAACCTCCTGTCACCATAACTTCCCAGCCACAGTGGCCTGTCCTCTTCAGCTGTATCTAAGCCCCTTGCCTTCCTTAAGTTGCTCTCCTCAGGTGTTTCTGACAGTGATGAGGACAGTATCTGAGACAGCAGGTGACTAAGATGATAAACCGGGTCTGCCCTTCAACAGATCGCTCAGATTCTCTGTCCCTCCACCTCACCCATTCCTGTTTTGCTTCTTCTCAGAACCTTACCTGACCTGCCCCGCTGGCTGACATGAACCCTAGAATGGCGTCTGATTACCTGGAACATCTCGTTGATCCCCTCTCCAGTCTGTGCTGATGTTTCAAAGTACAGGAACCCTCTGCTTTCAGCCCAGAGACGCCCCTCACTTTCATCAATGCAGCGGTGTTTAGAGCAGTCAATCTGAAATAAAGTCAGGAGGGGACAGAGAAGGGATCCACCTTGTCCCACTACACCAGGCCCAGTGAGGTCTTTATCCTGAGCCTCAGAGCTCCGTATAAAACTCAGGCTAAATAGGACCAAACAACAAAGCCCAATGACGGGTTCTCCATCTAATTCAGACCACACTTCCACTTCCTCCCATGGGAAAGCAGCAGCTGTGTGCTTTGTGAAAGTTGCATCACTACATGTCCTACTCAAGAGGCCAGGACTCAGGAGACAAAAGCAGGAGGCCTCTGAGTTTGAGGCCATCCTGAGGTCTGCTGTCTGCCATGAACTACCCCTCCCACCGAGTCAAGGTACAAATATTAAGCTTTTCCTGTTTACTCCCTAGACTGTTTCCTCAAGCTGAACCCAAGAGAAAAATGAACAAAAATCCAGTTAGGCCAGGTTTTTGTGGGTTTTGTCTCAGAGACATGTTTTCAAAGGCTACTATTTATTTATTTATTTATTTATTTATTTATTTATTTATTTAGAGATGTAGCTCAGGCCGGCCTGGAACTCACTCTGTAGACCAGGCTAGCCTTGAACTCAGAAATCCTGCCTCTGATTCCCGAATGCTGGGACTGAAGGCCTGTGCCTGGCTAAGGCTACTGATTTCTATGTTAAAAATAACACGCCCCCATTCTGTGTGTGTGTGTGTGTGTGTGTGTGTGTGTGTGTGTGTGTGTGTGTGTGTGTGTATTTGAAGACTGAAGACAGGAAACCAGCCATGTTGGCCTGGAACTCTAGATAGCTCAGGCTGGCCTCAAACTCAGAGGCCTCCTGCTTTTGTCTCCTGAGTCCTGGAATTTTTGGCTAAGCCACATACCCAGCTCTTTCCTTTTCATGTCCTCAAAAGCACAACTCTGTTAACAAACCAATTCAAAGCAGTTACCTTGTTGGCACATACAACAAAGACAATATTCTCCATGTTCCCATGAGGCCCAAGCTCTTGCTTCATTTCTGCCAGCCATGAATCAAGGGCGTCAAATGAGTCTTTCTGCCCAACGTCATAGACCAGTATCACACCTTGTGTGTCCTTGTAGAATTCATTTCGGACCTGCGGATGGAAGAACAGAGGCAAGAGGAGTTGGCGCTGTGATCATTGTAAGGATGCACCTCACAGTTACTAATGAACAAATTGGGTCGTTTTTTATATTTGAAGTACTCATTATTGTACCTCAGTATTTACTGCCTCCGAGAGGACTTTATATAAAATCAAAAATGAAACAAACGGATCTGTAGGTCAGGAGAATATTGAGGAGGAAACAGGGCTTGGCTCCTCAGAGGCAGCACTCTCTAGCTGTAGGCAGACTTAGAAACACAGTCATGTAAAAACCGTGTCGGGAAGGCAGGTGAACAGTCAGAAGGAGCTTCAAGCAGAACGACATGACTGTGGATGGCAGCTGCCACCACACATCACAGCCGGTTAACCAGCATCCTAAGCAGGGTTTCCCAGACTGTTCCAGGGCTGAACGTCAGTTTTCAGCCCCCAACCCCAGAGCCAGTGCAATCAGATGGCAAGGAGCACAGCTGAGAAGGCAGGCAGCTCTAGGTCCACACGACCAGAGGTGTGACCACGGTCTGACCACAGGACCTTCATGCACTTCCTCATCTGTAAAAGGACACTGTACAGTGGCTGCACCAGGGGAGATCATGAAGGCAACACACTCAGCACAGCGCCTGAACACAATACAACAGCTTCCTCTCCCTTTCCTCTCTGCACTCTGACTGTCTTCACACAATTCATCAGAAATGGCCATTTCCCTCTGGCACATGGCTGCACCTCTCAGAAGAGTTGACAGAAGTGCAGGGTGAACTCAGCAGGCAGAGGCAGCGAGAAGCTGGGTGGGCAGGAATTCTAGTCGGAACCTTGGCAGAGAACATAGCTTTATGTTCTTTTCACGAGGTCCCCATGCACTCAGACTCACTCCAGCTAAGTATTCAGAAGTGAAGAAGCAGGGGATGGTGGCAATGTCTGCTACAGCAGCATTCAGAGGCTGAGAAAGGATTGTGAGTTTATGGCAAGCTTAGACTGCACAGTGAGTCTGAGGCCACCCTGGCTACATAGTAAGTCTGAAGCAAATCTGACCTATATAATAAAACCCTATGGAGGAGGGGGAGGGAAACATTTATCTTTTTTTTTTCCCCCGGAGCTGAGGACCGAACCCAGGACCTTGCACTTGCTAGGCAAGCGCTCTACCACTGAGCTAAATCCCCAACCCCTCTGAGCTAAATCCCCAACCCCGGCATTTATCTTTCATACTGGGCATGAAAGTATAAGCTGACAAAAACCTTGACCAAGAATATAAGGTTCTATCACAAATTACAGAAATCTAAGAAGCAGTCCACCACAGTAAGAAACAACAGAAGCAGAAGATGGCTGTGTGGTTTGACTGAGAATGGCCCCCATAGGCTCATGTATCTGAATGCTTGATCATCAGGGAGTGACACTACTTGGGAAGGATTAGGAGGTGTGGCCTTGCTGAAGTGGGTGTGGTCTCATTGGAGTAACTGTGTCATTGAGGGTAGCCTTTGAGGTTTCAAGGGACCAGACACACTAGCTGTTCTTTTCTTCCTGATGCCTGTGGATGAGAACTCTCAGCTCCTCCAGTACCACATCTGCCTGCATGCTGCCATGTTTCCTGCCATGTTGATATGCCATGTAGGTATGCCCCAGTTCAGTGCTTCCCTTTGTAAGAGTTGCTGTGGTCACAGTGTCCCTTCATAGCAACAGAACACTGACTAGGATAATGATTAATAATCTCTCTCCTCAAAGGGTAGTCCCTGCCCTTCTTGGCAGCTGGTGACTCTCCCTACTATGCCAGAGCTTTGAGGCCTTGGCTCCCACATCATATCTTCCAGGTGTGTTTATCCTATTTGTCTATCCATCCATCCACCCATCCCTCCCTCCCTCCACATCTGTCTTTGTGTGTACATATATGCAGGCACACTTGCATGTGCAGGTCGTTCACTGCCTGTGTGCATGTGGAGGCCAGAGGTTGATATCAGGTGCCCTCCTCTGACTCTGCACAGTATTTTGTAGACAAACGCTCTCACTGAACCTGCAGATTGCTATTCATGGATAGTCAGGGAGCCCCTGGGCCTGGACAGCCCTGGGGTTACAGGTGTGTACTACCACAGCTGACTTTATGTAGGTACTGATGATCCAAAGTTAGGTCCTCATACTTGTGCAACAAGCACTTTACCCAGTGAGCCATCCTCCTAGCCTCTTAAATTCTCTTCCACCAGAGTTTAGGAGATAGCTCGGTGGGTAAGAGCACCTGTTGTTCTTGCAGAGGACACAGGTTTGATTCCCACCCCCCACATGTGGCCTACAATGTGCTTAACTCCAATTCTAGGGGATTCAACACTCTTCTGACGTCCAAGGGCACCAGGTACACAGACGTACATGAGAGCATAGAAAATATTAATATATTTATATATATTATACATGTAATAAAATACATATAAATTATCTTCTACTAACTCCTTTTCTCTGCTTTGTCAAATACCAATCCTCTCCAAATGCTATCCTGGGCCCTCTTCCTTTCTTCCTGGCTTTCTTTACAGTTCAGCGCCATCAACCATGTGCATAGGTTCAGCTGTAACAATCTTCAAGATCAGTCTGCTCCCTTCAGTTTCTGGACCTCCGTTCTGCTAGGCAGCCCCAGACTTACCTGAACCACAGGAGCCTTCGTAATAGGGGAAGTCAGGATGAAGCAGCACTGTGGTCTCTGGGCCAGCTGGGCTGTCCGCTCTCCTGTCAGCAGCCACCGTGCAACACTACCTTCACCACACTGCTGTCATCCTCCCTGTTGTCTTCCCAGCACCATGACACATTGTAACTTATCTTTTCACAGCCTTGGCCCAAAATCCCCTAGTTGTTTCCCCACCCCAAGTCCTCTGAAGCTCAATCTCATTTGAACAGGGTTATAAGGCTGGGTTTGTTTTGTTTTCTTGGGAGGGGGTGGGTGCAGGCTCATGACAGTGTTTCGCTATATAACCTTGGCTGTTTTGATATCCACCATGCATCAGTCTGGCCTCAAACTTAAAAGGGAGTTACTTTCTTCTGCCTTCAGAGCAGTGGAATTGGGTTGGGGATTTAGCTCAGTGGTAGAGCGCTTGCCTAGCAAGCACAAGGCCCTGGGTTCGGTCCCCAGCTCCGAAAAAAAAAAGAAAAGAAAAAAACAGAGCAGTGGAATTAAAGGTGCATGCCAGAGCTGCTTCTTAAGAAAAAAAAAAAAGACTTAAAATTTTAAAATATTTGTGTGTGTGTATGTGTGTGTGTGTGTGTGTGTGTGTGTGTGTGTGTGTGTGTGTGTGAGAGAGAGAGAGAGAGAGAGAGAGAGAGAGAGAGAGAGAGAGAGAGCACACAAAGGTATGGGTGACCATGGAGGTCAGAAGAGGGTGTTGGATCCTCTGGAGCTAGGAGGTTGTGAGCCACTTAATGTGGGCTGAGAGTCACACCTGGCCTGCTCCAAGGGCAGCAAATGCTCTAACTGCTGAGCTGTGCCCCCAGTCCCCCGTTTGGAGTTCTTGTCTTTAATCTTTTGAGTATAATGTTGTATTTTATATGTGGTTTCTCCTGTTCCATTTCTCACCATCTTACCTTCCAGAACAGAACAGAGGGTAAACTCTTTGGCCTCCAAACCACCACAGCTGTTACACTTGTCTCTATTTCTTTTCTCCTCTACTCCCACCTCACCTTACACACCCCACCCCCACATCCTCTATTTTTGTTTTTGTTTGTTTTGGACATAGGGTCTGTTGTGGCCCAGACTAGCCTCAAAGACTCCATTTTAGCTGATGATGACTTGTACTCCTGATCCTCCTGACTCCACATCCAAGTATTGGGATTACCACATGCACCATCATGCTTGGCTACTGTTTGCACGTGTAGCACACTCCTGTCACCTGCTGCCATTTGCACAGCTGGCAGCATTTGCATCAGCTGTGTTCCACACTAAGGTCAAGGCACCTGGATATATCTATTCCTGGTCACCCATGAGGCCAATGGACATTCACTGATTCACTGAGTGGCTGAACATATAGATGTCTACAGAGGACAAGAGCAGAGGCTAAGGGGGAGGAGACTTTCACTGCGGGTCATGTCTCCAGAAAATGCATGAGTGTATGAGAGTGTGTGTGTAAGAGGGGGGGATCTATGTGTGTGTGTGTCTGTGTGTGAGTGCATGAATGAGTATGTCTGTATGTGTGTGTGTGTGTGTGTGTGTGTATGTGAGTGAGGGGAGGCTCTATGTGTGTGTGTCTGTATGTGTGTGCATGTGTGTGTGAGTGTGTGTGTGAGTGTATATGTGTGTGTGAGTGTGTGTGAGTGTATGTGTGAGTGTGTGTATGAGTGTGAGTGTGAGTGTATGTGTGTGTGTGTGTGTGTGTGTGTGTGTGTGTGTGAGAGAGAGAGAGAGAGAGAGAGAGATAGATTAAAGCAAGCTCAACAGCTACTGCTCAAACTCAGGTTTAAGCTCAGGACTAGCTACCTACATGGTCTTGGGTACGTTGTTTTATTACCCCAGCCTTAGTTTCCCTACCTGTAAAAAGAAAAGGTCAAAACAGATGTCTCAGTAGACCCCACAGCTCCATCACTCTAGTCTTCTGAAGCAGCTTCCGATTATGGGCAGGAGACTTATCACAACGAAGTTTAGTGAGGAAGCTAAGGGAAGGGCAAAGGCTGAGACAGCTTCTAATGTAATACAATACTACAGAGGTCTCAGAAAGTTCCTATGAGGGCATCTAAAGGAGACTGCATGTTCTTCAACGGAAGAGAGGCTCTGCTGCCCCTGGCAAGCCCCTGGGGAAACCTGTCAAGGGGGCTGGTAACAGTGGAAGTTCCATCAGGGGATGAGGAAGCTGGGGACTGTGGGATGTCTGTGGGTGTTCACAACATATGTGCTGAGCAAGGACACACTTTGGTGAGCTTGTGGTTTAGAAAGAAGAGAGTGTTTTTGGTTTTGTCAAAAAGGAAGGTTTGTACCACAGACAGCAACTACAAGACACATGAAGAGAGCTCAGACTATGTCTGTGACAAGGTACTGCAGAAGAGGTAACTTTAAGGAGTTTCTCTTAATTAATACTTCTATTTTCACAAACTCCTGAAAACCCAAAGTATTTTTAGATTGCATTAATAGGAGTCAAATATAGAACAGGGAGCTGAGACGCTGCAATCAGACATACCTAGAATGATGTATTAGAGCTTAGTGAACATCAGCTGACAGGGACACCCACAAAGACTTAGTCTCTCTCCTCAAAGGCAAGGCCAGAGCCTGCTGCAGACAAATGGAGGGCAGCCACAAGCTTTAGCTCTGGACAGGGTTAGCTCACAAAGCAGCAAACCTGTCATGACTCCCTGTTCTCCAGACACTACCACACCCCACCCTGTGTAAGTCTTAGCATACCCGCAGCCTCTCAGTTCCAATGTCATGTTCCTCAGTAGGACTTTCTGACCCTGGGAGACACTGAATCATAGTATTGAATGAGCCAGCACTTGCCGCTGGCTTAAGGAATACTTCTCGAACATACTTACACTCCACAAGAACATGGGACTCTGTGCTTCCAGTGTCTAGCATAGAAACTGACTTACAGCTAGCCGTGACTGGCAGATGACCACTGTGTTTAGGAGTATGCTGACATCGTTTAACTTTCCAATGAGATGATCTTTGTATAAGTCAAGATCTACATTAGTATTTCTGATATTCAGAACACCTAGGTCAGCCTTAAAATCAACCAGAACTCTGTGCCTTTTTCACTGACAAAAGGCTCAGCTTCGGAAACTGATTAAACCCGGCATAAGCTTCCCATACAGAAGGGAGTTGTTTTACCTCTCTATCTTAGTGTATTCACAAGGTAGAAAATTATGCAACCATTAAAAAGTCCCTCTCAAAAGACGGAAGCAGCCATACGTTCCTGTACTCTTTGGTAAGAACAGGTAAAATCCTGGACATTACGTATAAAGTATGAATTCTAAAACCTCTGAGGGACAGAAGCTAAGGCAGACGAGCTAAGGTCCTTGGGACCAGAGGAATGGCATGCTAGCGAGTTCTGGGGATTCTTTTGCCAAGATGTGGAGAAGCAACTCTAGGTGTCTAGAGAACGCCATGAGGGACAGACAAAGGCCTGAGGAAAGCCCAGCCTCACTAGTGAAGGACACAGGAAAGAGGCAGCTCACAAACAAAAGCCAAACACCTATGTGGGGAGAGGTGGGGGCATCTCCTGCCCTGGTCAAGACTGCAGAAACGTGAACTGTGACCGTGGAGATAAGAAGTTTAGTGATTGAGATCACTAACTGAACGGATCACTAGCTGAATGGAGGAGATAGGAGAAAAATCAGTGAAGGGGGGACCAGCTGTAGGAGGTATGGAGGTCCTCGTGCTCACAGATAAGCTCTAGGACTCTGGAATGTAAACACACAGGGTTGCACCTTTAAAGGCAGGGCCGTATAACCTGTTATCCATTCAGAAGACTGGGAGTAGGCTTGGCTAACAGTCTGGTAACCTCTGTAGCATCTGTACAGCCAAGACCCCACAGGACCCTCCCCCAAACCCATACTGAGCTTGTCCTTGGTCACTCCACAGAACTCATCACAGAACAAGTGTCACATGTACTTTACAAAGGATTTTGGTGCAGCCACACCCAGTTCATTCAGCTCACTCTGGGCTTTACTGTGCACACAGGATTGAGTTCATTATCACCAGGAAAGGTTTTTACCCATTGTGCTATACTTAAATATACCTAAAATAAACTGCTCAGGGTCAGACTCCCGAAGTCTGAACACCGGCTACTGAGTCGTGCTGAACTGAACTGCCCCTCGCCTCCTGCACACTGTTGCTCTGCTGTCTGTGGCAGTCAGAGACTACCGCAGAGACCCTTGCAGCCAGTCAGGCAATGCTCACTGCCCAGCATGATGACTCTGTCCTATTCCCAAAAGAGCCACGTGGTGAAAGGACACACACACACATGCACGCACACACACACACACACACACACACACACACACACCATGGCATACATGTGCCTACACATATACACATAAATAAATAATGTAATTTTTAAAAATCAGTATTACAGCAAAAATCACCCAATCTGAGTGGGGTGTGTGTGTGTGTGTGTGTGTGTGTGTGTGTGTGTGTGTGTGTGTATACCTGGGGTGGAGGAGACATGAGGGAGGACTGGGACACAGGACTATGAATGAATGAACAGGGACTTTGGGACCTACTGGACTAAAAGAAATCGATAGGAACAGTGGAGCTGAGAAGTGTAATGAAGAACAGGAAGCATGGTGGCCGCAGCCCCAGTGAGGTGAGCATCTGAGACAGGGGAACCTGCCTCCAAAGCGAGCATGGCTGGAATGTCTAAAAGTGCTAAGAGCCATCCACAGCATACAGATTCAAGAAGCTGTGAAACACACGAACGGCAAACGCCCTCACCCCAGTCCACTGAACCAAATGAAAATGAAGGCATCATGCAGTGTGACGGACACAGGAGGCGATGCTGAGGAGAGAACCACAGCGCTCGCTGCACAGAAGGGTCTGCAACTGTTAGCTCGGGCTCTAGCTCAAGAACCCGGAGCAAAGAGCCACATAACACCAGAGCTAATAGGAATAAGGAAATAATGACAATACAGACAAAAGTGAAGTGGCCAAGCTAGCAAAAGTCACCAACAGGGAGTGCGTGCCCGTCTGGGGACTGCCACACAGATGAACATGCACCTAGCAGGGCTGCTTCGGCTTATTCCTGGGAAGCAGCGTGGCTGGGGAGTGACAGGGAAGGTCACACTAGACCCTGCTGTCAAAGAGTGACCTTGCTGAGCTGCTACTGCCCATGCAGGACTGTGATCACTGACCCCTCACACCCTGGGCTGAGGTATAAGGTACAAGGTCAGCGTCCTCTTACGGTGGAAATGGCTGATACATTAAAATGTTTGAAACATTAGCCATGAAAGTTTCCATCTCTATTCCAGGAAAGTCTAAGTGATCAAGGAATATCCACTAACTTGAGACTCAGAGGCAAGCCACTAATATGAGCTAACTTTACAGATGATCTGAATACCAGTCACTTCAATTAATCCCCTCTGTCTCCAATGTCAATGTTGGACTTAGGTTTTCGGTTTTTCCTTTAGTTTATTTTTACTGCCATGGTGGTTGTTATTTGTTTTGTTTTTTGAGACAGTGCCTCTGTGTAGCCCAGGCTGTCCTGGAACTTACCTTGTAGATCAGGCTGGCTCACAGAGATCTACCTTAAAGCTGTGCATCCCCACTGCCCAGGATTTTTGTTTTGCTTTTAAATGGACTTAAAGTTTTCTTTTTGCTTGTTTGTTTTGTCTTTTGAGACAGGGTTCCTCAGTAGCCCTGGCTGGCTAGAACTTACTCTGCAGACCAGGCTGTTCTCAAACTCCATCTGCCTCTGCCTCTGCCTCTGCCTCTGCCTCTGCCTCTGCCTCTGCCTCTGCCTCCTGGGATAAAGGTGCTCACCACTGCCCAGCTTTTTTGCTTTTGTTTGCTTATAGATTTAAATTTCCTAAAAAGCCTTTCTTACCTCAAAGAAGAAGGGATGTCCAGCCATGTCAAAGATGTTAACTTTGATTTCTCTGTCTCTGACTTGGACCCTGAAAGATTCAGATGGAAACAATCTCAAAGGTCGTGTTTCTGTACTGATATTTATGGATTTCAAAAGGAAAGAGGAGTGACATTTCCAGAGGTTTCTTCATCCTCTTCTTAACTCCAGATAAACTTTACAATAGGAGCCAGCAAGCTGATCATAAACCCCGCCTCCTTGTTTGGAACACATAAGCCCTGAGTACCCACCTTCCACCTCAGATGCTTCAGTGTACAACCCTGAACCAACAAGTTCCCCACTTACAAAGGATCCTCCCCAGCTGAGGTTGTCATGGGGACGGGGTCATAAGACCCTCATCTGAGTTTCTTCCTGCTCCCCAACACCTGTTGTATGAAACTCTGCCTTAATTGCACATGGCCTTGGGGAAGAGCTAGAGTAACCCACTGAGGGTTAGGGGTAGCATTTATATAGCTTAGAGGAAGCCCTCATCCCAGCAGAGTAAAGACTTTCTGGTGCCAACTTTTGTGAGAGGAACACCCACACCATAGATGACCCCTTACCTACGTAAGCAAAATAAACTAGTCGGTTTCCTAGGTGGAATCTTGCCTTGGTTAGCCATAGAGACTTGAGAGGAGGGGTAAGCATTCTTTGTGTCTTCCTTGGGAAGGAATTTCAGAATACTCATCACGGGATAATCACATTTTTAAAAAAATTAGTAATACACAAAATAGCCTATTGAATAAATTCAATTCACTTTGACTCAACAAACAAACAAGTCGCAATTCTATGGCATTACATAGCAATTTCCATTTGTCAATAAGATGTAATCAAAGTTGCCTTGGATAGAATGCCCCACCACATCACTGATGAACTCCTATGCTCTGAAGTAGAAAACAGGAAAGAAAAACTTAGAAAGAAATGAGGATTTCAAATGAAGAGCTTTGTAACTTTCATTCAAGAGTTATAAACTGCATACTTTAGAGAAAAGTGTTCAAAAACATCTCCTGCTGCTTTCAATTGAAAACAGTGATAGAATTTATATAGAACTTTTAGGTTCTACTTTACCATAGATTTGAACGACTTTAACGCAGTCTAGGACATAGGTAAACTCGACCTTGTGCTTTATACAACTGACATTCTGCTATACATACACCTCGCCAATTTTATCTACCTTCTTGAATATTGCCTTCATATTCTGATATAAATTTTTTCATCTCTAAGTATATCAATATTTATTGAGCAGTCACCAGGGAGAAGCACTGTACCTGGCCCTTGGAGAAAACATACCAAATCCCTTTTTACAGGACTCACTTTGGATGTAGGACATAAAGAAATAAACCGTGACTGACGTGGATATTCCCTCCCTGCTGGCTGGTTATATGTACCACAAGATGGTGTACAGGATGTGGGGAGAAAAGAGATCACGATCTCCGCTGGTGGTGGAACCTACTGCTACAATACCAATCTGCCTGGCAAGATACGTCCACTGGTGTAACAGTGGCATGGCAGTTATGGGTATGGTGGTCTGAATAGGAATGGCTCCCACAGATTCATGTGTTTGAATGCTTGGTCCTAGGAGTGGCACTGTTAGGAGGTGTGGCCTTATTGGAGGAGGTGTGGTCTTGCTAGAGGAGGGATGTCACTGTCACGGTGGGTTCTGAGGTCTCAGATGCTCAAGCTACATATGCCTAGTGTAGGACACAGCATCCTTCTGCTGCCTGCAGATCCATATGCAGAACTCTCAGGTCCGTCTCCAGCGCCACGTCTGCCTGCACACTGCCATACTTCCCACCATGATAATAATGGACTAAACCTCTGAAACTGTAAGCCAGCCCCAATTAAATGTTTGCCTTTATAAGAGTTGCCTTGGTCATAGCGTTTCTTCCCAGCAATAAGACTCTAAGACATGAAGGTAACCAACCACTTTCGGATTATATATGAGGCCTGGGAAGACACAAATAACTTTTGTTGTTTTGCTTAATAGTCATTCTGTCAAACCAACTTCTCAATATTTATGTTTAGACCCACAGACCTGTATTGCTCTCAACTTTGGTCAGAGAAGCTTCTGTAAGGAGTAGTTAACCAGAAAGGAAAAACTGGTCAAAGGGACAAGTATCAATAACTAGGAATGTTTAATTGTAGGTGATCTTCTCTATCAGCCTTGACCAAGACAGTTCAGGGAACCCAGGTAAGAGGTGACAGAGAGCATGGAAGAGCTGGCAAGGGGGAAGATAGTCGTCAGCTGCTGACAGTTATGACGAGGCTGCTGTACACATCAACTCACAGCCCCCGGGGTCACCTGGACAAGACCAGATGAAGCCAGTCTAAATCCCAGCATGGATGAAGGACCCTTGGGGTCCCACCCTTGGTGGAGGAGCTGTTGGCAGTTGATGGTTCCTGAGGGAGGAAAGTAACTCTCTTTTGGGGATGTGGCCACAGTAGGTTGCCCCGAGAGTGGATGGCCTCACACCCATGCAGAGGTGGAGGTACTGGTGGGTGGATTAGTCCAAATGCATTATACAAACGCATAAAACTTTCAAAGAATGAATAATAACATTAGCAAAAGAGACCCCTTTCTCAAGTCAGGGGTCTTAAACATACAGAAATAATCAACCACCACAGACAACACAGAAAACGCTAACGTGTGTCACTTACGAAGGTCCTCACTGATAAAGAGGTGCTCAGGGGCCGAAGGCACAGAAGTCTGTAAGGAATGAGCTCTTTGTCCTGATTCTACTCCTCAGTGGGGCTTCCCTTGCTACTTTCTCTCCAACCACTCCTGATTCACCTCTAAACAAATCTCCCCTGATCCCCAACTTCACTCTTCTCAGATCTACATGCTGGGTTCCACAGTTCTAAAACCACACTTGCTGGTCAGGCTTGCTTATGCAGACATCTGTCCTAGATGCTCCAGCTGCCAGTCAGGCTTTGTGTTGGCCTGTTCATCACTGCCGGGCTACACCTAAAACCACGTCTGTCCTGGCAGGCACCTAACACACCAGCTGGCTGAGAGCACAGCACCACGTACCTGAAAATGTCCCTTAGTCTTGTCTTCTCAGATTTACCTTCAAAGCCCTCAGTGTACCCCACGCCATGCTCTGAAGGAGATGCAGGCTATCTTAGGACCCAGTCTGAGAGCTGTATAATGCACAGGCCAGAGGAACAATATACTTACTTTGTGACTCCATAGTCAATCCCAATGGTGGCCAGGTATTTAGACACAAATCTCTTCTCACAGTAGCGTTTTATAATGCAGCTCTAGAAAATCAAGATGCACACGTTAGTAATACACTCTGGAAAGCTGTTAGAAACAACACATTTCTTCACTAGGGCCTCCTCAGTCACCCCAGTTAAAATGGAAGAGTTTCCAAATGCAACAACTGGCTACCGTGGCAGTGGATGCCTGGAGAAACAGAAGCATCAAGAGATCAAGGCCAGCCTCAACCACATGAGACTGACCCAAAACTAAAACAACCCCCAAAAGACAAGAAGAAAACAAAAGCTATAATGTGCCTGAAACAAGTATAAGAGGTGAGGTTTTTACTTCGGTTTTAAGAGGGACCTGGCTAGCCTGGAACTTGCTATGTAGATCAGGCTGGCCTCAAACATGTCTCTGCCTCCCTAGTACTAGGATTAAAGTCATGTGCCACCAACCAGGCCACAAGTGATGATTTTAAAGAAAAAAACTTAACTCTTAGCCTCACACTAAATGTGGATGTGTTTTCTGTTATACGGCCATCGCTCTGACCTTGTCTCCTGCAGACCTCTCTCGGCCTTCCACATTCAACACCATTTAAGTACCCATATCTAGCCTTCGCTTCTTCCCACGCCCACATCTAAGCATCTGCTGGATGGTTTCTACTCAAACATCCTGCCATCACCTAAGTCAGCAGGCCCCTAGTGAGCTAACAAGACATGACAGTAGCTGGTCTTGCCTACATCGAGCTCTGTTAATCGAGCCAGGACTCCGCCAGTGAAAAAGGATCAAAATATTAAAGTCGTATTTGACTCAGGGCCTAAGACCTCAAGTCTACAGTATAATTACCTTTAGTGCCCATAACCAAAAGCGAAAACTCACATGAATATATGACATCTACATGATGGAATACATCTCTACCACGTGAAGAACATATTAATATATACCACAGCAAAGGTGCGCCTTATACAAGTCAAAGAAGTCTGGAGTGAAAGGTCACGTAGTATATGACTCCATTCACATGAACTCGCCCAAACAGGCAAATCCATAGAGGCAGGAAGTGAGTTAATGGCTAGGGGAACTAGGGAGAGTCTGTTAATTGCTGGGGCTTGTTCCCTCCAGGGGATGATGAAAATATTCTACAACTGATCAAGGTAGTGGTTTCATAACTCTGTGAATGAAATGAAAATCAATCAACTGTATTTTTGAAATAAGTGAACTCTATGTGAATTCTATCACATGAAGACTTACTTTAAAATGTTTAAGCTCAATTTTAACTGTGTGCATGTGTATGTCTGTGGATGCAGGTGTCAGTAGAGTACAGAAGAGGGCATCAAATCCCTAGAGAGAGACAGGCAATGCTGAGCCATCTAATTTGAGGCAGCTGTTGGGAACCGAATGCTGGTCCTCTGCAGGAGTCCAAAGTGCTTCTACTTGCTGAGCTCTCTCAGGCCGCATTGAGCCTGGCAGCTTTTGGAATCTGATTCTCTCCTCCTACCCTGGGTTCTGGAGCTGAACTCAGGCCACTAGGCTTATACAGTTAGGGTTTTCACACCAGCTCAGCCCCGAGGGCTTATTCCTTCTCTGGGCAACTTGAGAGTTCTCTGTGCCCCTCATCTAAACTCAATTCAGCTTCTTGCCCTGGCAGTCAATGCACCCCAAAGTCCCATGCCAATTTTCAAAGTCTCCTCGGACCTGGACCTGAAATTACCTAATACCCTCACTCATCAGCGACCTTGTATCTCTTTACATACTATGTTAATTTTGAAAACATATTTCTTTAAAATAATAGTGAATAAACCAGTGGCTACAGTTTCATTTAATGTATTAAGCACATTTTCCAAAACTGTCCAACATTTATCTACACGGAAAGCCAAAATTTAGGTAGTGAAGGGAGTTTTAATCAAGTGCTTGGTGTCATTCTCCAGTGGCTAGCCATCTTTCTTTTTGAGACAACGTCTCTCGGGACCCGAGGCTTGCTGATTAGGCTGGGTTACTTGGTCAGTGGGTCCCAGAATCCAACCATCTGTGCTTGCTTAGCACTGGGATTAAAAGATTTTTTCAGGGGTTCTGGATGTGAAACTGCTCTCCATGTTTGCACAGCACCAACTGATCTATACTCCCAACTCTCTCTGCTTTTTAAAAGAGAGTTGGAAAATAGTTAGTAGTCAATAAATGTTAATCTTCAGCGAACGTTTTGTTAACACGTACACGAAGGTACTTAAGTAGAATGGGAGCGTGCTAAATAGTAAAACACCAATAAATATTTGCTGAGCGTCTTCTAGTGCAGGGCACTGGTTTATATAGTATGTACACTTTCTCTTTAGAGGCCTTCTGCATTTGGTTTACTGAAGGACTCCTCTTCTGATCCCTTCCCTGTCACTGTCTGTCGACCTTGGGAATTCTTAACCAAGTTTCCGCACATTAAGGGAAGAAAACGAGTAATACGCATCTAAATTCATTTAGGGAAAGCCTTAAGTCACCCTGCCTTTCCCATCTGAGAGGAAGTTTAATAGCTTATAAGCAGCAGATGGAACACTCTGAAAGATTTTTTTTTAAAGGCTTCTCCGAGAAAAATGGATGTGGCAGTATGAGAAATTAAAAACGCAGGATCCTGGGTGGCCAGTGCAAGTCTCCAGAAACATACTGGGTTGTTATGCTCTGGTGATGGGAATATAGGCTCCCAGGCTGATCAGGGCTACATGTTTCAGAATCTAGCATCCCTTTAAATCTGGATGCCTCACTGCCTCACTTTAAACAGCAAGGCTGGCAACCACTCTCCCCAACCCTCTCCCTGAAAAAAGATTTGATACGTAAACTGATCATCCGACATTGGAACCTAGGCCTCCTTACTACCTCCAAAATACAATCAAAGATCAGAGGCCACCCCAGACACCTTCTTAGGAACAGTGACGTCAGCAAAGAGCCAGCAACCCAAAGGTCAAAAAGGTCAGGATTGTTTTCTTCTGGAGGCCGCAAGCCCCAGTGAGCTCAGGATGCTGAGCAGACAGCGAGGAGGCGGAGCTTCAGGCTGTTGAGTGGTGGCTCTGCTAGCCAATGGGTAGGTCGCTCTGGCACGCGGAGGTCCTGCCCCTCACAGCACGCGGTACTCACTTTCCCCACTTCGGCGTTGCCCATGGAGATGACTTTGATGCGGAGGGACTTGAGGGGCTCCTTCCGCTTCGGCACGTTGGACTCCATTGCCTTCGCTCTGCTGGGGCCGCGGGTTCTGGTGTCCTTAAGCACCCAGCCAGCCCGTCCCTCAGGCCTCCTCGCCCAATGACGGAGCCGCTGCGCTCGTCACCACCCTGGCTCCGCGGCTCGCCATCCCCACCGCTGCCTGGCCGCGGACGGACGCGGGCGGTTGGGAAGCGGCGAGCCGCGGAGGGCGAGCGGAGTCTCGCGATGACAGCGCGCCGTGACGTCATTGCGGGGCCCAGGAGGACTGGGTCTTGGGGTCCTGCTGGTGCGCTATTAGTGTTTCCTTTCCTGGCCCCAGAATTGGTCTGCACTTAATGGCAGAAATAGAGTGGTTGTCAGGGGGAGTTTTTGAAATTTAGTGTAAGGCCCAGTCATGCCAAAGGCTTTTTTTCTGGAATCTTTGCCGATGGATGCCTCGCTGCCATCCTCCTTTCCATCAATACAGTGACCTGGGGATTTCTGCAGAGGACTGATCTTAGGATCACAGTGGATACTGCGGATGTCCCAGTCACTCAAAGACGGTTTCCAAGCAAACGCTTTAATCCTGGCACTCAGGAGGCAGAGGCAGGCGGATCTCTATGAGTTCAAGGCCAGGTGGGGCAGTATTGTGCAATCTTGTTTCCAATAAAGATACAAAAACCTTTATAAATTTTATATGTATAAAAATCTTATGTATGGGGGTTGGGGATTTAGCTCAGTGGTAGAGCGCTTGCCTAGCAAGTGCAAGGCCCTGGGTTCGGTCCCCGGCTCCGAAAAAAAGAAAAGAAAAAGAAAATCTTATGTATGTGAGTACACTGTTGCTGTCTTCAGAAACTCCAGAAGAAGGATCCCATTATAGATGGTTGTGAGCTACCACGTGGTTGCTGGGAATTGGAACTCAGAACCTCTGGAAGAGCAGTCAGTGCTCTTAACCACTGAGCCATCTCTTCAGCCACCTGTATAAAACTCTTTATGCAATGTATGCACACCCTCAGCCTATTTGTCACCTCTACATTATCCGTCCCACTGTCTTAGGGTTACTATGGCTGTGAAGAAACACCATAACCAAAGCAACTTGGGGAGGAAAGTGTTTAACCTGGCTTACACTTCACTGTTCATCGTCAAAAGAATTTAGGATAGGAACTCAGAGAGGAAAGGAACCTGAAGGCAGGAGCTGATGCAGGGGCTGTGGAAGAATACTACTTAGGAGCCTGCCCCTCATGGCTTTGTTCAGTCTGCTTCCTATAGAAGTGAGTTTTCTTGGCTTCCACCCCAAACCCAGCCTAGCCAGCATAACTACTCAGTACAAGGTAAATGCTGTTACAGTGTAAATGCTATTACTATGTAAATAGTTACTTTATATTGTTGCCCTTTTAGGGAATAATTTTAAAAAGTACATGTTTAGAACACAATCACATCTCATCCCCTCCTCTCCTGATTATTCTTAATGGATTGCTGCTTCTAGTTTCAGACAGCCTGCAAAAGCAGGGAGCCATCTTAACATCATGCTAAGAAGGTAGCATCAGATGAGAAGAGGGAGTCCGACCCTGGCTCTGGAAAAGGACCTTGAACAAGACTCTTTCCTTGTTAAAAACCAGAGTTGCCTTTTGGAGCAGAGGCAGCAGGGGAGAGAGGTGTTAGTTTCCCCTCTCTAGCATAGGTTTTGTGGGGTTCTGACATCTGCCTACATCCCAGCTTAACCAGAACCTTGTTCTCTCTTTCCCCTTACCTGACAAGACAAGGTATAATCATAAATTCTAAGATAACTTGCTATTGCAGAAAGCAAGTGTTTGAATGAAAGTCAGTCTGGCAGACACACTATTCTTTTAGTCAATAATTTCAGTTACAGATGTAAACAGAGCTTGACAAATGATTATCTCATGCCCTGGGGAAAGATGGCTGCCAATTTCTCAGTAATTGCAAGGTGAAGAAGTCTCCTGCCCCCACAGTGCTTTTGACATCTTAAACCAAGTCTGGGAAGACACCGTGAAGACTGGAGTCATCAGTAGTTACTAAAGTCAGTTTCAAGCATGTTTAATTTAAAATGTTAAATGCTTTTTTGGAAAAAGAAAAAAGATAGAACCTTTTTCAATAATTGACATCACAACGTAATACGTGGCCATGGGAAATTCTGTAGGAGATGGCCAGCTTCCGGGTTTCGGCACCATCTGATCAGTTTATTTCTCAGCTGCCAGTGAAATGAGCCAATTCAAACCAGATTAGAATATTTTAAAGGCGGGTTCATTGGGAAGCTGCTCTCAGGCAGGTGAGTTCACTGACCCCAGGAAAGGAGGCCAGGGAAGTCACCATGGGGAGAGAAGGGGAGGGGTAAGAGAGAGAAGAGAAGGAGGAGGAGGAGAGAGGGAGGGAGGGAGGGAAGTAGGAAGGGAAGGAGGGAGAGAGGGGAAAGGAGGGAGGGAGGGAAAGAGGGAGAGAGAGACAGAGACACAGAGGGAGAGAGAATGCCAGCACAAAACATCTGGATTGTATAGGAAAGAGCCTTCCCCTAGAAAGGGGAAGGTTAGCCCAGATTTTGGACTGAAAGTTCAAGGTTGGAGGTAGGATAGGCCAGGTAGAACTGAGGGATGCTGGGAAAACATGGAGGCCAGGTCTGCTTTGATGTGTAAAATATGCACCTCAGTCACTTGAACCCTGACCAAACCACTTTAAGTAATGAATGAGACATGGTGGCTCCCACCTTGAGGCAGGCAGATATCTATGGGTTTGAGACTGGCCTGCTCTCTGTCAAGTTCCTGGCCAGTCAGAGATACAGAATGAGACCTTGTCCCAAAAAATAAATGGTACTGAATGAGGTGGCACAGGTCTTTAATTGTAGCATTTAGAAGACAGAGGTTAGTGGATCTCTGTGAGTTAAGGCCAGCTTGGTCTACATAGTGAGTTCCAGGACAGCCAGAGCTGCATGGTGAGATCCTGTCTCAAAAGACAAAGGCAGGCAGGAGGGGGGAAGGATGAATACGTAAGTGTCTGCTGCCCAGGTAAAGAAGCAAACGTCACTGACCCTGTGCATGTCTCTCCCAACTACCACCATTTTTACAAAAGCTTGTAGCTATCTGTGATCGCGCTTTTAACTTCCAGACATCTAAAAATGCTTAAATACACATTTTATGTCGCTAAAGATTTAGTATTACATTTCATCTTTAAAATTATCTTTAAGTAGCTTAATAAAGAGACGTTTTAGGAACACCACAAAAAATAAAATTTACAGATCTTTCTAGAGTTTAAATGCCTCCATCCATTTGCTACATAGGTTGTGTTCACTGTACATATATGCTCACACATTTTCTCAGTCATTTGAAATTAGTTTCCAAACTTTTTTTTTTTTTTTTCCGGAGCTGGGGACCGAACCCAGGGCCTTGCGCTTGCTAGGCAAGCGCTCTACCACTGAGCTAAATCCCCAACCCTCGTTTCCAAACTTTTTAAATCCATAAATACTTCACTATGTATTGCTAAGAGCAGGAACTTTATCTTACATAGCAATATCGCATGTATCAAAATCAGGCAATATGGAGCCAGCAAGATGCCAAAGTGGACTAAGGTGCCCACTGCTAAACCTAGGGGCCTAAGTTTGATCCCCAGGACCCACAGGGTGGAAGGAGAGAACCAACTCCCACAAGTTATCCTCTGACCTCCACACAGACTCTGTGGCATAGGTACACACGTGACACACAAGCACACAAAATAAAATATAAAAGGACTTTTTAAAATCAGGACATAAAACATTTAAACAGCACTGTTCTGGGACCCCATGATTCTCAAACTACGCTGAGATCTCCACAGTCCCGTAGCGAATTCTCAGGCAGATATCTGCAGGGTTCTAAAATTTCAAGGCAAACAAATGCATCACAACTACAAAAATACAGCTTAGTGCTGTTTACAATTCTAACAGCAGAT
>NC_141539.1:32067500-32090000 GCF_021556685.1 Rattus norvegicus | reverse complement strand
AGTCTGGGGAGTCTCCAGGATGCTGAGAAAAAAGAGGCTTCATGAGAGGCTTGGCAGAGCATCTACTTATCTGTGTCAGACTCCCAACAAGAAGGAAGGAGGGAAGGAAGGAAGGAAGGGAGGGAGGGAGGAAGGAAGGAAGGAAAGAAGGAAGGAAGGAAGGAAGGACAGAAGGAAGGAAGGAAGGAAGGAAGGAAGGAAAGAAGGAAGGAAGGAAGGACAGAAGGAAGGAAGGAAAGAAGGAAGGAAGGAAGGAAGAAGGAGAGAAGGAAAGAAGGAAGGAAGGAAGGAAAGAAGGAAAGAAGGAAATAAGGAAGGAAGGAAGGAGGGAAAGAAGGAAAGAAGGAAGGGAGGAAGGGAGGGAGGAAGGGAGGGAGGAAGGAAGGGAAGAAGGAAAGAAGGAAGGAAGGAAGGAAGGAAAGAAGGAAGGAAGGAAGGAAAGAAGGAAAGAAGGAAGGAAAGAAGGAAGGAAAGAAGGAAGGAAAGAAGGAAAGAAGGAAGGAAGGAAAGAAGGAAGGAAGGAAGGGAGGAAGGGAGGGAGGAAGGAAGGAAAGAAGGAAAGAAGGAAGGAAAGAAGGAAGGAAGGAAGGAAAGAAGGAAAGAAGGAAGGAAAGAAGGAAGGAAGGAAAGAAGGAAGGAAAGAAGGAAGGAAAGAAGGAAGGAAGGGAGGGAGGAAAGAAGGAAAGAAGGAAGGAAGGAAGGAAGGGAGGAAGGAAGGAAAGAAGGAAGGAAGGAAGGAAGGGAGGAAGGAAGGAAGGAAGGAAAGAAGGAAAGAAGGGAGGAAGGGAGGAAGGGAGGAAGGGAGGAAGGGAGGAAGGAAGGAAGGAAGGAAGGAAGGAAGGAAGGAAGGAAGGAAGGGAGGGAGGGAGGGAGGAAGGAAGGTAGGAAGGAAGGATCAACCTGAGCGTGGTCTGGGAACAGCATGTCAACAGACCCATCCTTAACCCAGAGACTCCAGCGTATCATGGATTCATCCAAAGGGCTCAGCCTTGCCAGGCTGACCCAGTCTCCAGTCACAGTATATGAGGATCTGGTGACCCGGCCTCTAGGTGCAAGAGGGTGAGACACCTTATACTCACTGTTCATCCCCACCCTACCCCCGTTTTCTTCATGGTTTGTATCAGTGGACCACCACCACTCAGCTGGGCCATTGTTGAGGCCCCTTAAGAAAAGCTGCTCAAAAGTGACCAGCACTTGGTCTGGTCCAGCTTGACACTAGGAGCTCACAATGGCCCAGTCTCCCCTAGACATTGTAAGCTAGGGACTTTCTGAGCCCACACCATGAATCAATGTCTAAGCTTTTTTCTTCCTTGGTCCATGATGCACCCCTAACATGGACATGTCCCAGACCCCGTTTGCCCCCGAGGAGCTGGTCCATTTGCAGCATGCGTTGCACCTTTCCAGGCATTGTGCTCACACATCCATGTGTGCAATCATCTTACTTCAGAAGCCAGCAGCATCTTCTAGCTCTCAGTGTCATTTTCCAAAGCTAGACACTATGACAAGCTAAAAACACAAGCGCTATAAAGCCTACAGACTGGGTGACTTATATCCCGTGCCCCACACTTACCCACTGTTCTCCAGAGGCATTTTACAAACACCTTATTGTTTCTCTTGGTTTACTTCTTAATATTTATACAACACTTCTAAGTACCGTGCTAATGCTACCAACTTGTCAGTGCCGTTTCATTATAGACATTATCTTGTGACATGCTCCTATTAAGAGGAGGATTTATTTCTCTATATACGTCTCCTTCCCCAACATCCCAATTTAAAACAATTTGCCTGAATCGATATTCTGTGTTTACCGTATTACTGTTATATTTTATTTATTATTCAAGCATTGCTCACAGATGGTTTCCCTTGTGTAACATTACATTCTTTTCCTCGCAAGCCTTTTGTTTTTCCCAGAGTTAACCATTGCCTTGTTTTCTTTTTCTTAGACTACAGTATGTCTGTCATTAGTTCATCCACCAAACTTTCTACAGCGCTCTAAAGAGCTGGCTGCTCTCCAGGCCTGTTTCCCTTGTCCTGCTTGAGATTTTTCTCATTACCATCCTTGTGATTAACTTCTCCATCCATTCGGTAGGATCTTTTCTTCTCTGGATCCTGGGCCTTTACTGTTTAATCACTAATTTTAGCTGAGCAAATCCTCAAAAAGCCGTCTCAGATATGTGTATACCCTTTATTGAATTGCAAGTAAAAATATTGCTATCCCACTTCCATTCATGGTTGATAGACTAGCTAGGAATTTTGTTCTAGATTGGGAACGTCTTTCCTATGAATTTTGTAAAGGACTGTCTTCTCATGTTCTGATACCACACCCACTCTGCATCATTTTTCCCTTTCCTCCCCCTGTGGAAGGTCTTCTTGTTGTCTCTACATTCTGAAATGTCATGACGGTGTGAGGCTCTTTTGTTCCCTGTTGACTTGTAGAGGTTCTCCATGTCAGACTACAGCAAGGCTTTGGAGGTTCAATGTAAGATCCCTTGTTCTTCATGGTGCTTGGCTGTGACTCTTACCCAGACTGTGAGCTCCTCTCACACTGGAACAGGGTGGGATGGATGCCAAGTGAATCATAGACAAGAGGTAAGCTCACCTGAGACCCTCAGTTTCCCTTCGTGTTCTTGCCTGACTCTGTCATTCTAAGCTCCCTGGGCCTTTCTGGGTTTTGAATCTGTCATTGCAGGTCCTGCAGAATGGGCTCAGCTGAGTCTGTTTTAGGATCCTATCTCCATGGTACTTCTCATGTATCTCTTGGTCTTTCTCATCTACGGCTTTCTTTTTGTGCTTGCGGGTTTCTCTCTCCTTCAAAACACAACAGAAAACATGCCTTTACTCTTCCTTTGGAAGTAGGGACAGACATGAGTGATACTCATTGTTCCCCATGTTGACTGGAAGCTCCCTGGGCCTTGCTTTCCTGATTTAATCTTGTAATCTTGAACATCACACTTCTAAGGTTCTCTATGGAGGCTCCAGCCACCCAAGACAGCATCCTGCAGGTGGGTGAATCAGCACTGGTTTCCTACGCCATCATGGTGCAAGTACAATGGCCAAGCCAACATGATGCCTTCATTTTGAACCACAGCCATTGAGCACCTTGATCATCTGAGGTTCTCACCCATAGCTTCAGCTGTTCCTCAGCCTATGACTTCCTCCGGCTGGGGTGTCTGAAGGACCTTCCCCAGTACCACCCTGGCATGTTGGAGTTTCTGTCCCCCTACTCCTGTCCTCCTGCTCTTGTCCATCTTATCTGAAGGTGTGCAAGTCTAGAGATAAATATGCAAAGTAGGAGCTGAGGCACCACATCCTCCACTATATCTTCATTAGGCAGGGTACCCAACGCCCGCTACCTAACCTATTCCTTTTCTCCATGGGCCCAAAGGTAGAAGCCTGTTGGCAGGAGCTACCCAGAGTGAGGCACGTCTCCTTGTGCTCAGGAATGGAGCCATCAGCCAGGGTGGGCCTGAAAGAGCTTCAAGGGAAGCTTGTGGGACAGGTTTGATCTGATGCATAGCTTTCCCTAGCAACACTTGGAAAACTGAAGTTACACCTTTTCCATGGGGAAGCATTATCAAACTAAGCCAGCACATACTATGCTCCAAGCCAGGTTTGGCCACCCACCACCCTTCGTAAGCCAATTAAAAGAACCAAATCGACAGTGGAAGGCAGAAAAGGTTTTATTCAACATGACCATATTAAGAAGAGGGACAAAGGGATCCAGCCACTCTCTAAGTCATTTTCAGCGAGGTTAAAGTTCAGATAGAGAGCCGGGGATGTGAACATACATGTGTCTAGGCAGTACCGGACAAGGCGGGGTCCTGCCTATCTCTGACCTATCATTATCTGGGATTCAGTCTCATCCTGTAAGGTGGTTTGACAAATGGTTAGAACTGTGTGCAACCTCTTTCATGGAGACAACTTCCCCTGATGGCCTGTATCCTTTCCTTCTCTCTGAGACTCCTGGAGAAAATTCCCATTCTTTGGGACCCATTGTTTGAACAGTCTGCTAGATTGAGACACAGGCGTCTCATTAGAATATCTTCATTTCTGCCAGGCCAGTTACATAAAGACGCTGTATTAGTTGCTTTTCTTGTTGCTCCAACAGAACGCCTAACAGAAATAACTTATGAGAGGAAGGGTTTGTTTGGGTCATGTTTCAAAGGGGTACAGCCCTCCGTGGTGAAGACAAACAGGGTGACTGGGGCAGCTGGGATGTTGGATCTGTAGCCCTGGGGACTTACGGGATGGCCTATTAAATCCTAGTGGATCAGGAAGCAAAGAGGTCTGGAAACAGAAGTTTCCATAACCCTACAGTCCCCCATTTGTCGGTGAGGCCCCACCCCCTAAAGGTTCCATAACCTCCTGAAATAGCATCAGTGTCAGCAGCGGGAGGTCGAGTGTTCAAACACACGAGCCTGCTGCTGGCACATTTATATTCAAGCCACAATACACACCTTTGATGGAGATGGAAGCAGGCTGGGAAGAGGATGTGAACCGCTGTCACCTCAAGACCCGGGTGGTCAGTTCAGGTTCGGGAGGGGGGCCCTAAGGATGACTTGCTTCCAAGAACCTCGTTCTCAGGAGGCTAACCCAGAGCGCAGGAAAATAGGGGGAAAAGATGGGTGCCATCTGTATTCTCTCTCCCTGAGGCCTCACAAACATCCTCACAACCACCCGACAGACTATGTATCCACAACAGGGTCTGGTATTAAATCACAGTGGCTTTCTATGTGCTTCATATAATACTGGCAAAGAGCACAACTTAAAAAAAGACACAGGTACAAAACAAAATGAACAGGATTTAGTCCCAGGAAGCAAGGAGTGATGTAAGTGGGTGAGGGATTCATGAAGGTGCGTGCGTGGACCGTTCTCTCAGGAGTCTGGATGATACACTGGGCCCGAGCAGGAGCTGAGTCAAGAGGAAGGGCCCGTGGAAAGAATGCAGACATTTGCTTCACATTTAGAACTTGCGTCCTGTTAGGATTTTCCAGTCATATTTCGCCGTTGCTTCTTTTCCTCTTGTTTTATGATTTATGCATATATTACGTCTTAGAACATATCAGTAGGGATGAGGTACGTGGTAGGCAACAGCTCACTTGGAATCTTGTCATTTTTCCCCTCTATGTGAAACAGTGAGTTCAGAGTGTGACTCAGTGGTAGTGTTCTTGGCTAGCACGTATAAAATCCTAGCTTCAACTCCCAGTAAATAAGTAGTATTTTTAAAAGGAAAGGTATCGAATCCTCAAGACCATTCCTGGTCTCCATAGCTCTTTGTCGCGTAGCTACCCCTGTTGTGCCTGGAGAGTCTAGCGCTTGTGATGTTTCAGAATGCTCAGTTCAAGAAGAGCCAGTGAGGACAAGGGGTGGTGTGTGTGTGTGCATGTGTGTGTGTGTGTGCGTGTGTGTGTGCGTGTGTGTGCGTGTGTGCGTGTGTGTGTGCATGTGTGTGTGCATGTGTGTGCATGTGTGTGCATGTGTGTGTGTGCCTGTGTGTGTGTGCCTGTGTGTGTGCCTGTGTGTGTGTGTGTGCGTGTGTGTGTGTGTGTGTGTGCATGTGTGTGTGTGTGGTGTGTGTGTGTCCATCCAGGACAGCATCTAAATGGTCTCCTCATTCCCATCTTCACTGTCTTCTTCCAGAAGTGTCCTGGAATGCTCATTTATATACCATACAACTTTGTTGAGCGCCTGACTACAAATAATACATCTACCTTGATCATCCCATTCCATGCCCTATCAAGCCATTTGTCACGATTCCATTCTGGATGAATAGGACTTTGACCAAGGCATTCCCCACATGGCAGAATCCTACTTGAGAATACATTCTCTGTTCCCATTGTATCTGGCACAGATACGATGAGCCCTGGAAGGAAGCCATGGGGGTGGAGGCAGGAAGGAGGGGGACAGGTAGCCAAATGAGTGTCCATGCTGCTTCTAGCTTCACCAGACCAGTGAATGGCTTCAACAGGCTCACCCTGCACTCTCTAAGCCTTTCTTCATTTTCCTCACTGCCCTAAAGAAATCCCAACATCTAGGAAGAACCTCGGTGGTAGCAACAGCACTGGAGCCTGAGTCTGATGTCTCCTCCTGCTCCCGTGGACTCTCACGACTTCCTGTTCATCCCAGGTGCTGCTTTGGGGCTGTGTGGTTCTGAGAAGGGATTACACCCCAGGGCCAGGGTGAAACCATGGCAGGAAAGAGCCCAGCTCAGAGAAAGGGAAAGAAGGACCAGGGTCTTTACTCACCACAGAATCTCGTTTCTCGTCAAGAAGGTCAGAGCCTGCAACAAATCAGAGAGAAGACTGCCATTCAATCCAGTACCCTCCCCCCAGCCCATGAAAGAGCATAAAGCCTCAGAGAGGGCAGGGGTGCTCTCTCATTGTACCGTGGACATGGACGAGGTAGGTGATGACACTGAAGCCACAGGAGCCAGCCTGTGGTGGCAGCAAAGAGCAGGATGATGCCACTACTCCCCTGGCCATGTCATGGGGAAAAGGCAAAGTGGTCCAGACTAACAGAGTCAATCTGAGCCAAAGCTAAAACCCTGGGCTCTGGGACAGGAGATACGGGGTGAGGAGGTTTAAACAATGTCTAAAAATGTGGATAAAAGTACAGCAAAGGCAAGAGATATCACTGCCAGTTTCTTCTCTGTCCCCCCCACCCTGGGAAGCTCCTAGTTCTGTCCCGAATCTGTGACCTGACTACCCACCTGGTACTCTTCCAGGTCCTCCCACTGCATCTGGTACCTCAAACACTGTCCCATGCCAACCCAGCCTCCTCCTGCCAGCAGTAGGACTTCAACCCCCAAGGGCTCAGCAGCTGGTGCAGTCCGTTGATTCTGTTACCATGGTGACCAGCATTCCACCTTCTGCCCCTGAGTTGGCAAACAGGTTCTTTTGATGCCCTGGCTAAGAACCATCACCTCCAAAACAACAAACAGAAAGGCAGGCCAAAAGCGGCCTTGAGGTGTTGACTCAGGGAGTCACGATGCCTGGGACGGAATCCCAGATCTGCCACGTGCTTACTATGTGACCTGGAGCAAGCTACACAACCTTTGGGATGCTTTTTTGCCCTTACCTCTTCAAGGGGACAATAGTTTCAGGACCATTGCAAGGATTCTCTGGTCGATGCAGATGATAATTATTATTGACACATAGAAAGTGCTCACCAAGTGTTAGAGCCAGATCCGGAGTACTGTATGGGGTGTGGCTACAGAGATGGAGAATCATAGACCCACCCTCCTTCAGTAGATGGCCTACAGGATACAGAAGGGTACTTTATACCACCAATCTGAGTCCCTGTAGGAACAGAAGGTGCATTCAAATTTGGGCAACATGAAAGGACTCTGTGCAAAGATAAGCTCAAAGGTAGAAAACAACCAAGATGGGGCAGAAGTCAGAGCTCCTAACCACACAGCTGCTCTGCTCCTGGCTAAGGGCACATGAGCCAAGCGCCCCTACATCACACCAACTTTCTGGGGCACAGAAAGCAGGGAAGAATGGGACAGACTTTGGATCAGGAAACAAACTGCCATTGGTGCTGAAGTTCTGGGAACTCCCCTGAAGTCCTCTCTCTGCTCTCCTCCTGGGTGTTCTTCATATCGGCCCTCATGGTACACACGAGAGGCTCTTCACCCTATAGCATACCTGGTCACAGACTGTCCCGGGAGGAGCCTGGGACTCTGATGGGGTGAATCCTCTAGAAATGTAGCTGCCCCCTGTTTCCTGTCTTTCCTGCACAGAAGTAAAGGCTGGCAGAAGGAAGGCGGACCTTCATCCCTTTAATTACAGAGCAGGCACCAGTGTTAGGCATTTCACCTGATGGGACACAACTCTTAGAGTCAGAATGTGTGCATACACCATGTACTCCATCCCTGGAGTTGGATGCTGATGTCACCAGAAGTAACCGTGTGGAGACATTAATATACAGAAAGTGCTAGGCAAGAAGATGGGCACGTCAACCCTTTGACACTGTAGCACCTATGAAGTTTGGGCTTGAAAACTGTTGGGGGGTGGGGGGACCCTTAATGTTTCAAGTAATTCCACATTCACATTTACTTTAGAATGCGTGTAGCCTTTGAACTGTAGCCCACACGTAGCTGACTGTATACAGTGACACTTCATAGCTACTATATGTGGCGATCAGGAACCTAGGCTTTGACATGCTACAGGTTGGAATTCATCACTTTAAGCAAATCATAAAACTACTGTGAGCCTCAGTCCCCATCTCTCAAAATGGCACTGAGAATTCCCTACTTTCTAAAATCGCAAGAAGAAAGAAAGAATATAACAAATGTGCACCTTTTGTTGTTATTTTTTTAATCAAGATGTCTGATATCAAACCAGTACTTGAAAGAGAGAGAGAGAACACACTGCTTTAAAAGTTGGGCCTGGGGGCTGGGGATTTAGCTCAGTGGTAGAGCGCTTACCTAGGAAGCACAAGGCCCTGGGTTCGGTCCCCAGCTCCGAAAAAAAGAACCAAGAAAAAAAAAAAGTTGGGCCTGGAAGTGAAGGCCTTCGGCGAGTAGGCAGTCACTAAACTCCATCTAAACGGGACCCCTTCTGCCAAAAGCTGGGTAGGTTCCTGCTTACAGCAACTCATGGGATAATTGCTCCCTCACTCTGGGGCCCTGCAGAGTTGGAGGGTTTAAGGGGTGCTCTGGGACTAAGCAAGTTGAAAGTCTAGAACACCCAGGGAAGCCAGGGATCTTTGAGCTCGTACGCTGGCAGGCTGTACCCTTCTCCATCCAGTCTTTTCCAGACATCCTGAAAACAGGCAAGGTAAGACCGCTTGGCACTAGCCTGCTGTGTCTTTACACCCTGCGGACCCTTGCTAAAAGAGAGCAACAAAAGCAGCAGAACTGCCCAGCAGCCCCAAGCTCTCAGCTCCTCGTGCAGCCCCTACAGAGCTAGACCGGAAGACTAGTGAAGAACAAAGATGACTCCTTGCCCTTGACACCCGACCCAGACACTCCAGGAAGCTACGGTGCAGAAAGAGATAGATAACAAGGACCAGGCTGGGGGCCAACACTAGAGCTGCCTGGCACCTAAGGCCTCCAAAGAAGGGCCATTGGAACAGATGCCTGAGTGACAGTGCTGAACCAGGCTGAGAAGATGGGACAGAGTTCCAGGCCCAGGAGGCAACGGAATCCAGCCAAAACTGCAGAACACTGCACGCGTTTTCACGTTTGTTTTATAGGGTACCTTCCCTTCTGAAAATGATGCACGCTTGTCGTTTATGACTGGGATGTAAAGATGACTTCATAAACATAGCTCTTTAATGAAAAGTAATAGGGGCCCTTTTAAAGAAAAATATTAAGTGAATAATTTTACAGGTGGTAGAGGAATGCACCAGAAATACAAGGTGCTTCATGTGCTCATGTACTCTCTCTCTCTCTCTCTCTCTCTCTCTCTCTCTCTCTCTCTCTCTCACACACACACACACACACACACACACACACAAAAGCCAGGTTATGCCAGCCCCGCTACCCTCCTGTCTCTTTCAGTGTTCACCCTCTTTCCCCCATCTGTCCCTAGCCCACACCTCTCCTGTCCCCAAAACCCTGTGACTTCATCCTAGACAGGTCTTTTATTGGTTCTCACCAATAACAATAGTAGCAATAAGAATGTCACCTTGCATTTGCATATCCCTTTACAATTCCAAATGCTTTTATATGCACCATCTCATTTGCAGGAGGAATAAAAGACCATGCTTTTTAAAAAAGGCAAAGAAACAAAAAAGAAAAATCCCCACAAGAGGTTTTGCTACAGTGTATTCGGCAACCTCTGCCCCTCCCCCAGGCCCCTGCTGCTAAATGCCTTGTGGTACCGCACTGATTTCAAAGACATGTAGCTGAGGAGGCTCCAGGAAGAACAGTCCCACCACATCCTGCCTCTCTGAGGTCTGCATGACATAGGTTTCTGTCACCTTTCAGGGAACTGCATAGATTCTTAAACTTCCAGCCCCTGTGTCAATTCGATGTACTTTTGCCTGTCTTATCAAAGTCAGCGTCTCTGAAAAAACGACTGGTATCCAGGCTGTGTAAAGGATTCTCAGAGTACAAAGAAGTAAGCCAGCTAAAAGGGGGTGAGGGTTAAACGGGGTTCAGAGGTGGCTCAGTGATTGTGAGCACTTGAATAAGGATCGCTCTTGCAAAGGGACTGAGGTCAGTTCCCAGCACCCACATTAGGTGGTTCACAACTCTCTGAAACCCAGCTTAAGGGGTTTGATGTCCTCTTCTAGATTCCATGGACACCTGCATTTATGAACACGAACACACACACACACACACACACACACACACACACACACACACACACACACACTTTAAAACAAGCCTTTAAAAATTAAATAGAAAACGGGCCAAGGATAGGAATAGGCATTTCTCCAAGAAGACAAGGAAAGGGCTTAGGAGTCCATGAAAAGCTCCTCAGCGGGCGTTAGCCACCAGGGAGCCAGATGCAAATCAAACCCACTCTAAGGTGCCTCTTCACACCCACCACGATGGCGGCTTTAAACAGAAAATTAAGCGTGCTCACAAAAGCATTATATACAATCTCCGGAAGTGGAAGCAAACCCATTAACTGGTGAGTACCCATAAGGCAGAATAGTTCTTGGCACCACGATGGGTGAAGTTTGGTCCCACAAAACAGCACGCCTTGAGAACAGTCACAAAGGCCATGCAGTGTAGGACTCCGCCTGCTTACGATGTCTGGAGTGGACAGAATGTAGGCTGGTAGTTTTCAGGGGCTAAGGGGCAGGAAACCGTGAGTGGCTGACTGCAAATGAGAACCAAGTCTCTTTATGGGTAGATGAATGTGTTCTAAAATTAAATGGTGGTACAGCTCTGAATAGCTTAAAACCCCTGAAGTTACATACTTTGCAGGAGTGAATTGTATGGTGTGTCAATTATACCTTAAAGCTGTTATTTTAAAATTGACAAGATATGTTTAAGTGTTAACTCAATGCTTGCAAAGCTCCGTAAATATTATTAAAGAATGTGTAAATGAGTGAATTCAGGTCCATGCCCCCCAGCTCAGTCTAACCCAAGCAAGTGGCTCCACCCACAGCCACCCCTCCCTACTGGGACAGCTGGCTCCTGATCTGATCTGCCATCTACGATCTTGATCTCCGTGTGCACTTCCAACAGTCAGCCGGGCTACACTTTGTCTGTGGACGAACACAGGCAGGAGTCAGTGATTTCCCCGTGGCAAATAGCAGGTCTGTGGGGACCCATCCTGGTTTCTGGGAAACTGAGAGCTGGAGCCCCTGCTTTCCCACAGCAGAGATATCTAGACTCCCTCCCTAACACCGGCTTAAGCACTCACTGGTCCATCATAGTGTGGAGTGCGAATGCAGAGCCCATGCACTGGTGCCCAAGGCAGGACTCTCTCAGTTTCTGCCGTCCTGCAGTCCAATGGCATGGTGCAGGGATCTAGAAGCTGCCTGAAGGCCCCGAGACAGGGTGTAGAGGTATGTGAGAGCATTACCCTAGCCTCTGGTGCAGAGTTCACCACAGAGCTTTCCCACAGCTGGGGCCTCAGCAAACTGCACATATTACCCAGAAGGCTAAGCGTGGACAATGTAGACAGATAATACCCTGATTTAGACTTTCGAGGGTTTTTCCCCTCACCTTCCTCTAGGACACTACACTTCCTTTAGTCTTTCCCAGTCACATTGCTTGGGAGGAAAATAGAATTGTTGGGTGGCGGGGGGGACTGAGATGTGGTCCATGCTCCCCCCTTTCTTTTTGTAAAACAAAATCAGACATTTGACTCTCAGAAGGGAAGGCTAAAGGAAGCAGAGACTCATGTTTATGAAAAGGCAAAGGAAAGGCTGGTGAGATGGGCGAGCAGTGTGGCACTTGTTGGGTAAGCCCAGGCACAGTCCTCAGACCCAACATCACAAAGCTGTCCTCTGACCTCCACATCCCTACAGTAGCCTATGCCTTCCAACACATCACGCATTGGCACATACACAGATACGCACATGTGAACATGTGCACACGCGCGCACACACACACATGCACACACACATGCACACACACACACATGCACATGCATGCTCACAGAAACACAAACAAGTAGACTTATAACTTTTTAAAGCAAATGAAGGAGACTGAGGAGATGGCTTAGTCAACAGAGTGTCTGCTATGAAAGCACCAGGACCAAGTTCTAATCCCCAGCATCTACAGAGGGTTTTTTTGTTTTGTTTTGTTTTGTTTTTGTTTTGTTTTGTTTTTAAAAAATGGCCAGGCATAGCTATGAGCACATGGCTGTATGGAGGGTCATAAATGAATGCAGTTTCCTTCTAAGCTGCTGGTTAGCTGGTCTAGTTAATCCAATCAGTGAGTATTGGGCTCATGGGGTACCCCTGACTCTAAAGGAAAACACAGCACTAGGGGAAGAGACTCCTCAAGCTGCAGCCCCTCCTCCTGTGAGGCGTTCATGAAGACAGAGGAGCACGGCATGCCACCAAAGGGCTGTCAAGGGTCCCACACAGAGGCTCCCCCTGCTTTGCCTGGTGCAGGGCACTCCATCCTAGTGTGCAGTCTGCTGTCACTCAGGGACTTCACAAAAGAAGCCCTTGCTGTTTGCTTCCCTGTGCCTTTCCTCTCGTGGATAACACACACCCCTGTTTCCAGTGGCCATGGACGCTGAAAATCTCCTCGGAAAAAAGTAAGTATCCTTGGCATTCAAAGAACATGAAAGGCTGAGGAAATGCGCCTGGGCCCTGGACAAGGGTGACCTTGCCCTTTTCCAACCTGCATCAGACGCCCCACGTCACACCCTGGTTTCAGGCACTGTCACATGAACAGGTCCATGTGAGATTAAGCCATCTCCCGGGACTTGGCATCACCTCACAAACTCTTCAGCCTTCCATGTCTGCCCTGGAATCTTCTATTAAAAAGAGAAATCTTGAGGAACTAGAGATGACTCAACTGTTAGAAGCACCAACCATTCTTACAAAGGACCCAGGTTCCGGCTCCTGGAACCCACATGGTGGCTCACAACTGTCTGTAACTCCACTTTCAGGGGATCTGATACCCCTGCACGTGCTTGAAGCACAGATTTACATGCAGCCAAACTCACATAGTCAATTAGTTAACCGAGTAATCTTCTTGATCTGTGTGTAGACAACAGCTAAGTTCAGTGTGGTGATCCTGGGTGACCTTCAACCAAGTGGAGGTGGGAGCTCAAAGTGCCAGGAGACAGATCTATGATTTCACCAGGTCTAGGTGGTGGTCCGAGCTCTTGGGGGGTATGGTGGGGGCGCTGGACATACCTAGATAGTTACACACTGGTGTCCTCTCTTCTGCCTGTCTCCTAGTTCTGGGATCAGCTCTCAAAAGACCTACCAAAAAAAAAAAAAGAGCCTATATCAGGGTTTGCTCTCGTTAACAGCGTGCTAGAGGGTCCTGAGAAAGTAGAGAGTAGCTTCCTGACCAGAAAAGGGACTCCAGAAACTCATTTTCTTGTTGGAACAGTTTTTGAACTTTTAATTTGGAAATGCCATAGACCGAGCTTAGCAGTCAGCCTTTGAGAACTAATGCTTTACAAATGCTGGTCCTGGAAGTCACTGTCTCCTTTTCCATAGACATGGAAAAGCAGCTTGCTGGACATCGCAGAATCGGTCTCACGAACTCCCATCGGTGGTAACACCTCTCAAACCACACAGCATGACTCAGCTTGGCATGATATGGACCAAACCTGGGACTAGAACTCAGTCGAGGGCCCCGTCCCATGCTTCCTACTCCACAGTAAGACTGGCTTAGCTATAGAGCTGCGCGCCTCTCTTCCTCCTCCTCCTCTCTGTGCCCCATCCCTGTGTGTGTGGATCTGTGTAAGTCAGAGGACAATCTCAGAAATCTTTCCTCAGGTACCACAGGCTAGGGTTTCTCGCTTGCCTGAAACTCATCAAGGAAGCTAAGCTCCCCAGCCAGCACTGGGAAGCTTCGAGTCTCTGTCTTCCCAGCACTGGAATTGTAGCCCTGCTGCCATGCCCGGCTTCTTCTGCATTCTAGGGGCTGAACTCAGGTCCATACCATTAAAAGGCAAGCGCTTTATCAATTGTCTTGGTTAGGGTTTTACTGATGTGAACAGACACCATGACCAAGGCAGCTCTTACACGGACATTTAATCAGGTTGGCTTACAGGCTCAGAGGCTCAGTCTACCATCACTAAGGCAGGAACATGGCATCATCCAGGCAGGCATGCTACAGGAAAGAGCTGAGAGTTCTACATCTTCATCTGAAGACCGCTGGCAGAATACTGGCTTCCAGGTAGCTAAAATGAGGGTCTTACAGCCCACACCCACAGTGACACACCTACTCCAACAAGGCCACACCTTCTAATCATGTCACTCCCTGGGTCGAGCATATACAAATCGTCACACCAATCGAGCTAGCTCCCTAGTGCGCTCACACTCTCCGGTACTCCTTAATCACCCTCCCAGTCACCCTTTCTACTAAATGCTGCCCACCCTGCTTCTGCTAGGTGGCCACCCCTTGGGGGGAGTGGCTACTTGTCCTTGCCTAATACTCATTTATTCGTAAGGTTATTGTTGACCCTCTTAAGATGTCCCAGGTATTTTACTGGTGTTAGAAGTGGAGTGGTGACCAAAGACAGACTCAGTTGTTGGCCTTGAGAAATTCGACTTCGGTGAGGGAAAACTGAGTCAATGGTCATCCAGTTGCCTATGGATCCACAACTGTGCTGTGTCCAAAGAGCAGAGACAGTGTCAGTGTCCGTGATAGAACAGTTGTCTCATCCAAGGCTCAGAGAGGCTCCCCTGAGGAGGGGACACTGAGCTAGACCTGAGAGAACCATAGCAGAGGAGGCCATGAGGGAAAGAGCTTCCTGGTAATGCAGAAGCCTGTGGAAAGGCTCTGTCGAAAGAAACTCAGAGAGCAGAACAGAGAAGGCTATGGAGTCGATGGGTCAAGGGCAAGACCTGGGAGACAGGGGCAGAAGATGGCTTGGGGCAGATCTTGGGGCAGATCAGTGGTTTCTGTGCAAAGCAATGGGAAGTCATTGTAGGACGTCATGCTGAGAAATGACATAATCTGATGTCTGTTTTCAAGGGCTCGCTTCCTCATGGGGTGGCTGTCGAATGTGCTGGAAGAAGGCCACCAGGCTGGGGACACGTGTGAGGAGACTACGGAGTAAGCCACAGGATGGCTGGGACGAGGGTGTCGATGTCTGGAAGAGCTGAATGACATCATAAGGCATCTCTGGACTACGGGAGGGGAGGGAGCATGAACTGTGTGTGACCCTTTGGACTCCGGCAGACCATGACAGCAGCGAGGAGGGAATGCTGGAGAGTTGGGTGGAAAGGGAAGGTTTTAAATGTGTTATTTGAGATGTCTGCGTGGCAGACAAGTGGCAATGACAAGAGCTATTGGGATTTGGGTCAGCACAAAGCTCCAGGCTATAGACAGACATTAGGGAATGTCTGGGCATAGGTGTAGCATTGAAAGCTGCAGGTGAGATCAGTGAGGAATCCGAGGAAGGAAAAGACAGGGCTCCGGATCACTGGTAAGTTCTAAGGAAGCAGGTAAAGCACCCACTTTCCAGAACAGCAGAACAGTCCATCAGAGGCCAGCCTTCTCACTGGAAATAAAATCCAAAGCCACCTACGAAGGTGACCTGGAGGGGTCAGTCCCCAAAGGGGAAGCGTTCTGATGTGGCACTCAGTCCTGTTCATTCTTGAGCAGCTACAGATCAAGGACTCAGGGAGCTACAGAGCAAGCAGAAAGTGAGGGATTAGGGAGAGGGTTCTTCCTTCCCCTAAGGTAGGGAAGGAAATGAGTGAGAAGATTAAAATACTAGGCACGGAAGGTCTGAGAGCCAGGGTCTCTGGGGAAAAGCGAAGCACACAGTGTCAGCGCTTAGAGCAGCTTCTTAGTGTGTGTGTTGGCGTGGGACTGAGAGCCAGCCAGGGAGCCCGGAACTGTTAGCAGCTTCGTGAGCCTTGGAAGACAATCTTGAACTTGATAGCCCACCAAAGAGGAAGAGCCTCAGCAAAGAGGCAGACTTGCACCTACAACCCCAGAGAAGTTAGGCAGCAGGAGGATGGGTGAGCCAGAAATAGAACAGCCCCCACAGTCTGACCGCCAGCATCATAGCGGCCCAATCCCAGGCTGGATTAGGGTGACCTTCCGCTTTCCTGACTGCCTTCAGGAAGACAAAAATAAATCCTCTGAGATGAGAGACACATCAGTCAGAGCCCAGAGCATCTCCATAATAGAAACGCCCCACAGGGGAGCCAGACCTTGGGCTTTTCTGATCCAGACTTTAGAATAACTGTGATTAATATGGTTAAGAAAATAGAAGACGAGGTGCAGAATTTCACAGGGAACTGGGATCAAAAGGAGCAGGTGGAAATGCTGATATAATACACAGAGTTTGGAAATGGGTATCTCTTCAAAATGGCTAACAAGGGCTGAGGGCATAACTCCCCAGCAGAGAATCTGCCTAGCATGCATGCCGTCCTGGGTTCAATACCGAGCACCCGATCTCCTTCCACGAAAGCTAACAGTTTTTCTCTATAGTTAGGAGAAAGGGCACCCATCGGGCACTCAGCTCTGAGGCCCTGTGGGTCCACCCTGCCAACAGGACAGATGACAGATAGGGAGGCAGGGCCGGCTACAGGATCCTGTATCCTGTATGGAAAACTTCAGGCAGATCCCCTCCCGTGCTGGAACTTGGATGAAGAAATCAGAACTTTATTCCTCCGACTAAGAGTAGACGGGAGAGATGCTTGTCTGTTTGGTCTTAGTTTGTTATAAGGTCAACTTAAACAAGTTTTTTAAATGGTAGTTTCTGCTTTTGAAAAAAAATTTTAAACTTTTTAAAATATTAGGAGGTGTGGCAGCCGTTCAAGAACATCAGTCACTTGCCTTTTTAGAAGGGGTTTTAGCTTCTTTAAGTGTGTGTGTGTGTGTGTGTGTGTGTGTGTGTGTGTGTGTGTGTGTGTGTGTGCGCGCATGCATACATATGGACAAACGTAAGTGAAGGTGCCCATGGATAAACAGACACGTGGACATGAATGAAGGTGTCCATGAAGGTCAGAAGAGAGCACTAGGTCCCTGAATCGGAAACTAACAGGTGTTTTGTTGCTGCTGCTGCTGCTGCTGCTGCTGCTGCTGCTGCTGCTGCTGCTGCTGTCCTTTCTGGGAACCTAACTTGGTTCCTCTGCAAGAGCAGCGAGCCCTCTTGACCACTGTGGCACCTCTTAAGCCCTCGTGCCAGTCTCTTCCAACTGCCCCTGCACCCCCATAAAGGCTTGTCGTTGGGGGGTTTTGAGTTGTTTTAAACCCAACTATGCAAAGAGCCCATGTTACAGTTTGAGACCATAACATTGAACTTTTAAACAATTTTTTTCTTCTTGAGCAAGACCTTTCAGCTGGTTTATTTTCTCCTTCCTTGTCTGACCTTGTAAACTACTTAATTGCGAAATGTGGTTTGTCTCAGAGTGCCTCTTAACACTGTATTCTTTAAAATAGGAGATTTTCCATTGCATGGGAGACCAACAGTAAGGTCTTCAACCGAGCGGGCTCCTTGTCACTTACTCAGGGGCATATGGTTTTCATCAGCTACCTCTCTCTCCTTGGCACCACCAGAGCAAGGATGTGCATGTGATTTAGCAAATGTCCCCTCAAGCCCCCTGTACTGAACTCTTATTTGCGACTCTCTGTCTCTCATGATCCCATCTCTGCCTCATTTTCCAAAGGCTGTCAGTCATTAGCCAGGCAAACCTAACTAAAGAAGGGGTCTGTCTGCCAGACCTGACCAGGAGAGCCTGGAAGTAGGCAGTTGGCCCAAAGGCCTCTGGGAGTTTCAGCAGCAGGGGTGAGTGGGAAACACTTCTAGAAGGTTCTTGAAACTGTATTGGTGGACGAATGAGAAGCTTCTCTCAGCCACAAAAGCTTCCCCGTGATTTCCAAAGTATTTAGAATAAATGCTGGTGCCTCAGCATGGTCTTCGAGGAGTCTCCCCACCTCTCTTCTGAGTGATTCATTCCCACTCACTGTACCCTGCCTTCGTGGTCTCTCCAGTTCCTCACACTCCTGCATTTGAAGCTCCTGAGACAACAACAGATCCCTACGTGGTACAAAGCTGGGGAGGAAGGAGGCTCAGAAAGCCTCCGTCCTCATAGGATACCCAGTTCCAGGTACCTTGTAAATTCCAGTCAAGGATCAGGTCATCTCCTTTCTGGGACCAGGATTATCTCTGGTCCTCATTTAGTCCAATATCTTGTTTTTCAGGTAAGAGACAGAGGCCTACATTGGGAAAGGGTTGTCCATCACTTAAAATGGACTCCTGGTCCCTTGGGCATTGGTCAGGGACCTTCGTAAGAAGCAGAGGAATCAAGTCTTCCAATTCTACACCACCTGGCAGTACCAAATTGCAGTCTGACTCCTTCTCTGGACATAACAGAGCGCTGGGTAGACCAAGTGAGTATTTCTCCAGACTGTCCCAGTTGCTTGGTGTTCTATCAGATGCTGGAGGCCTCCTAAGGTTAATGGATCTGAATTGGGTCTGAATTGATAAGTGGGAGACCCTCGACCACACAGAGTTGTATGAGTGACTGACCCAGGTGAGCAGAGGGCTCTGAGATCTGGAGGAGGAAGGAAAGTGGCTTCCCTTTGGCTCCAGGCCATGGCTGCTCCTTCAGTTTGGGAGATAGCAGAAACTTAGAGATGAGGGCGGAGCTGTTCCAGGGGGGCTCTTGAACCAGAGTGGCAGAATGGGACTAGGAATGTGCTGACAAGCAAACAGGGTGGTCCAGGTGGGGATAGTGTGACACATGGGGGGAGGGTGTGACACATGGGGAGGGTGTGACACAGGTGGGGGGTGACATATGGGTGGGGGAAGGGGAGGGTGTGACACATTGCCGGGATGGAGGGGGAGTTTCTCCAGGCTACAGTCAACCTTGAGCAGCAAGAAAGAAACAGGTACTATTTAAGCAACCATCAGGGCTGTTCTAGCTAATTCTGCACTCCAAGTTCATTTTATGTGATGGGCAACCTTTCCCCATCTGGGCCTCTGTCCCTCATGTGAAAACAATTCATACTGAAGAGAGAAATTTATGCCAAAGAGACAACCGACCTCTACATTCCTACAGAGACTGGTATGGAAGGACTTGGGACTAATAGTCATGGTAGTCAGGAAAAAGTCATTTCAAAGCTCCGCCTATGTGAGTGTCTGAGCATGGCCCAGAGGTCGGCTGGGGCTGAAGTACTCCGTGGGGAATTCAGAGAGAGGTGAGGGAGCGGGGGAGACAGAAGTGGGAAGACAGAGGGTGAGGCTCAAAGAGATGAGACCACTAAGGAGAAGGATGGAGATGTGTTCTGCATGTGAGAGACCTCTAGAGTTTAGTGGTTTTCTGCTAAGATGCAGCACAGTTTCCCCAGGTATGTGTGGAGAAAAGAAGTGCCGTCTGCCTTCTACTGCTATGTTGAAGGAAATCAGCGAGAGAGATCTATGCTTTACATTTTCTTGATTCAAAAAGAAGGAAGAGGAGGAGAGGAAGAGGAAGGTGAAGATAAAGAAGGAGAAGAAGAAAAAATAGTCCCAGGAAGGAGGGAGCAAAGGGAAGGAGGAGAAAAGAAAGGAAGGGAAGGGAAAGGAGAGGAGAAGAGAGGAGAGGGAAGGGGAGGAGAGGAGAGGAGAGGAGAGGAGAGGGGAGGGGAGGGGAGGGGAGGGGAGGAGAGGAGAGGAGAGGGAGGGGAGGGGAGGAGAGGAGAGGAGAGGGGAGGGGAGGGGAGGGGAGGGGAGGGGAGGGGAGGGGAGGGGAGGAGAGGAGAGGAGAGGGGAGGGGAGGGGAGGGGAGGAGAGGAGAGGAGAGGAGGCAGGGAGGAATGGAGGGACGGAAGGACAAGGACAGAGGGATGAAGGGAGGGAGGGACGGAGGAAGGGACGGGGAGCGTGAAACATCATATCAGAGAAGATGAGATTGGAATCAAATCCCAGAGGTACTGCAGACAGTTCTAGATTTCCTGTGCGTTGAGGCTTAATCTACTTTCTCTCGTACACAGACAGGCATGGTAGCCCCACTCGGCGTTTAGGCGTTAATTTGTGTGTAACTCCCTGACTGGCTGAGAAGATGATGAAGAAGGACTCTGGAAGTCCGTTGCAGGCATCGTGGGCCTTGAGAAGGTTCATCCCCAAGGGGTCTAAATCCAGGTCTTCTAGAAAAGCCTTTGCTCCAGCCATGCTACCCAAGATGACTGCGAACCTTTGCAGGATAAAGAGGGAAGCAGATTATCATTCTTGGTTAGGCACACACACACACACACACACACACACACACACACACACACACACATACACACATACACACACACACAATCACAGACACTCACAAAAACACACTCACAGACACATGTACACACACACACACACACACACAAGCTCACAGACACATGTACACACATGCATCTTCCTGTAGGATTTAAATAGGCCTGGTTCTGTGGTTTCGCACTCCCTCTCACTCTTAAAACTTCCTTTAAATTATGAATTGGCTCATTAACTCCCAGTTAAGATGATGGAGTGGCTTCATCTGCAGTTCAGGGAAGTTCTGAGATCTTTTTGCCTATAAAGGAGGACACATTCCTCCTCTCCGGCCTAGAAACTGAGACTGGGCCAAGTGCTGGTCTTAGTACTCCCTGCAGCCATGGCAAAGTGCTTTGTCCTCTAGGAAGAGTGAAGACTTTAACTCCTACAGAAACCGTGATGGCGGCCCTTCAGCAGGTCTTACCAGTGTTAGGGGGACTGCCTGGTCTGCACCATGTGCCTCACTGTACTGCGTGCTGAGGAACCTTTCCCCAGGAAGCTGGTATGGGCATCTGCATCCAGAGGAGGACGTCCTGGGTGGAGAAGCCCCAGAAGCCATTTTACATGTAAGAAGAATCAGGGCTATGGCGTCTGGAGAAGGAAAGAGGATGCGAAGCCTACACCTGTTAGTGAGGACTTTTACATACACAGGAGGGACACGGAGCAAAGTAGACTAGGCAAGAAAAACGTCATTGACTCCTGTTAAGGGAGGCTTGAATCAGCCTCAAGAACGGCTGGATCTAGTATTTTACCAACATCTTTGGAGTTTTTTTTCCTTCAGTAGCATGTCTCCACTTATATGATCCATAGCTGTACCCCAAACTACACCCTCAGGGTTCTGACTCATACCATCTCTCAAATATTTTCTCCTTACATGGCAGGAAGCCTTCTTAGTCAGATTCTATTTAGAGACCCCCGTCAGAAAAAGATGGTCTCCCCTAACCAATCCATTGGAAGAGTTTTAGACCCAATTGGTTGACTCGAACTTGAAACCCAGTCCAGTCCCTTGAAGCAGCTCCCATGGTCAGGTCAGATGCTCCTAATGGTCTGGGCTGGGCATAAGCACACTTCCTAGTTTCCAGAATATTGCAGTCAGATCCACCTAAAGCACATTAAATAGATTCCTTCTAGAAGGTTCTATCAATGTAGGGAGGGTGGAAGCGGTACCAGGAAGATAAAAGCCACAGATGCCCCCACCGCCATCAACAGATCTTGAATCTGTTCTTTTCTTTCTGGACAATGCAAGTTTAATCATTCCTCCCTCTTTCTTGCTAGCTTTCCGCATCCACCCATGGCCCAGGAGATAAGGGCCCGGTCCCTATAATACCTCAGAATGAACTCCATGCTCTGGTAGGCTCCCTGCTCAGCCTCAACCACTATTCCTGCTCATCCATTCTCTCCTGGGTCCTTTCCACCAGAGCTGGTCAGTCCCCACTCCCTCCTTCCAAAGCAGGGCCAGGTTCCTCTAATCCTTGGCAACCTGGCCAGAAACAACACAGCTCCCTGAAAGCCCACAGGAACAAAGGAAATACCCACCCAGCACAGCTAATCGCAGCTCCCAGAGGTGGCTGCTGTGGCGCTGACTTTGAAGTCCTTCCTAAACCCTACCTTACCTCCCACCACCGGGCCTAGCCTAGCCTCCTATCCCTAGATAGAGTTCATGACAGCCTCAGGAACTGTTTTCCCCTCTCAGATTCAAGACCTGCCCTGGAATTGGCCTCTTCCCTGCATTACTGATAGTAAAGTATCGAAAAAGATACCCATGAAGCTCAGGAGTCATCTAACAGTTGCAGTTTGGTGAGACCCCCCCTCTCCCAGGTCTAGGATGTGCGGCCTTGGGCAGCATCCACTTCATCTGAAAAAGTGGACATTTCTTTCCATCTGCTTCTCCACTCCAACCCCCAATCTTGTGCAAACAACTGGTCCCAGAATATTATCTGTAACTTTGCAAGAACACACCAACCTCAGGCATAGGATAGTGTGACTCCAAATTAGGACATGGTGGTGCTCTAAGTAAACAGTCCCCAGAGGCATAATTTAAGTAATTCCAAATGTCTTTTGCTAAAGGGTATTCACATCTCAGGGTCAGAAATCTCTTTAGGGCTCCCTTCGTTCTTTCCCATACTCACCAAGACTGGCACAGGGGTGGGGATGGGGTTGT
>NC_141539.1:32042500-32062500 GCF_021556685.1 Rattus norvegicus | reverse complement strand
AGACAACAATGCAGCACTGAGAAGAGACTTAAAGAATGATTAGAAAGTTTTTCAGAGAAAACAGAAGAATATCTTCTCAGAAGGGGCAGTGTGGACAAGAGTGCCCAGGCAGGAGAGGGCATGAGTGCCAGGGGTATAGGGCAGAGTGGTGCAGAAATGATAATGGATGTGACTAGAAAGGAAGTCATTTGGCTAGTCTAAGGACCGCACTAGCTTATTCAATCTTTACAACATCCTAGTCAAACCTTCACACAAATGCACTCATCCACCAAGACCTGGCTAGGTACCAGGTTGGCTGCTAGGTGCCAAGGAATGTCTTGCTCTTGACCAAGACAGCCCAGAACTAAAGAGACAACCACCTGATCAGAGCTGTCCCAGTACCAGCGCGTGACAACAGGACCATCCCTGCTGCTTCAGCACCATCCCTCCCCTCCCATGCTGTCCCTGCACACAGAGCGAACCCTCTCTGTTCCCCAGTACAGAACGCCTTCTCTCTTCCTTCACTCACCTTCTCCTCCCTCCTCCCTATCTTTATTCAACCAACATTTTTCAATTTTTGACTTCTTACAGGCCCAACCTAGGTGCTAGGGAAACAAAGATACCAAGAATACTCCATCTCTGAAGGATGTCAAAGAAGAGAAATAAAACAAAACAACGACAATGACAAAATGTTGACGAAGACCCACCAGGAAGCTGTCTAGAACTGAAGGGTACTGCAGTGCTCAGCTCCAGGCAGCAGGATGGCAGTTTTCTGTGGCAAAAGAAGCCACTTCAGCAGCACTGAGGGGACTGGGGATAGAGGGTGGAATGTTCTGGAAATTGCAAACATGGAATTGGGTTTTACAGCCTGGTTTGCAGACACAGGGGTATTGGTAAATGCAGTGTGTGTCACCCTGGACATGTTGTTAAATTCCTTTGAAAATGTTTCTGTTGTAAATACTTTCCCTTTGCTGAGACTAGATCCTCTGACCAAAGCAACGTTAGGAACGAGGGCTTGTTTTGGCTCAGAGTTGAAGGTACAGTCTACCATGGGGGTGAGGTCAAGTCAGCAAGAGTTCAAGGTAGATGGACGCATTGCATCTGCAGTCTGGAGGAAGTAAGCAACGTGTGCCTGTGCTCAGCCTACACACACACACACACACACACACACACACACACACACACACACACAGTGGATGGGTCTTCCTACCTCCGTCATGATAACCCTCCATGGGTATCCCAGAGACCTGCTCCCAGGTGATTCTAAACCTCACCAAGTTGACAATTGAGATTAGCCATCTGTCATGGTTTGCATGTGCTTGGTCCATGTGTTGGAGGAAATGTGTCACTGTGGGGGTGGGCTTGGAGACCCTCCTCCTAGCTGCCTGGTCCTCCAACAAGGCCACACCTTCTAATAGTGCCACTCTCTGGGCCAAGCGTATGCAAACCAGCACACTATCCTCATATATAAAATAGGGGTGATCCTTTTCCTCAGCAGCACCATTGTGAAAGTGAATTGAGGAAATCCCTTCAACCAAATACCTTTAGAGGATCTACTAGGAGTAGACAGCTGACACGGGACATTGGAGAACAGGGTCAAGTCAAACAGTTAATGGTCCAGCTTCGTGAGCTTGTATCCTGGTGGAGGCACACAGAAAATAGAGACACGGCTATCATTTCAGTAATGCTAACAGTCTGAAAAGCAGAGCACTCCCAGAAATGAGAACTTATAGAGGAAGTGCTCCCCAGAAGCCAGGGAGGGGGCCTGGAAAGTAGGACAGATTGAAGTAAGGCCCCTTCTTACATGAAACCACAGACGAAGGTCCCAGTTCAAGCTTGCAGGACACTGGAGATGACCCAGCTTTCCTATGTCCCCATGTGCCCAAAGCCTGTCACTGGCTGAGGAACACCCACAGACAGAAATTCCCGGGTATTTCTGACACCTGCACCAGAGCAGATTCCAGTGACCCAAGAAGAAACCTGGAGAAGAGTTACAGAGGGGAAAGAAAGGAAAGGCGAAAAAAGAAAGATCAGGACCATAGGAGTCATTATAAAAGTGGGTCCAACCTTGGCCCATTACCCACAGAGGCCTAAAGATTGCCTGGGGAGACGGGGCTCCTCAGGGTCTACTAACTGACACGATGCCAGAGCCTTGAATGTGTAAAGTTCAGTGTAGATAAAGATAGTTTCGGGGTTGGGGATTTAGCTCAGTGGTAGAGCGCTTGCCTAGGAAGCGCAAGGCCCTGGGTTCAGTCCCCAGCTCCGGAAAAAAAAAAAAAGATAGTTTCATGTACCTTAGTGATGTAGGCATGGAGGTCACATTATCTCATATGCTTTCTCCTGGGGGGAAAAAAAGGGCACATGTGGTCTCTCCCACAGACATCTCCTTCCCTACATGCTGGGCAGGAGCCATGTCAGATCAGACAGCTTACTGACTTCAAGAGCTAAATAAAAGTCAGTCTGGACCATTGGAGACAGATGCCCGTGTGAAACACGGAGATTGGGAATCCGAGTCTAGCTTAGCCATTACTGGTTGAGTGACCTTGGTCACGAATGTCCCTTCTCCCTGTCAGTTTCCTCAGCTGAGATGGAAAGGCTCAAATGACTGCTGCAAGGTGTTCTCTAAGAGACTCTAAGGCAGTGGACAGAGTCTATACAGAGGACAAGGATTCTGACTCCTACGGACCTTCTATCTCCATGCTCAGTCCCACAGCCCCACAGGGCCTGGACATCTATATCCACATGATGGAAGAAAGCAAGTCTAGCTCGAGTAACTTTCCTGAGTGAATAAAGAGCTGTTACATGGTGAGGCTCCATGATAACCTCAGGTGAGCTTCTGCTCCAATCCAGCCATGTGGGAAGACCTTTATGTATTCTGCCTTAGCGCTCAGTCCTGGGGAGCAAGAACCATACCTAGGACTATGGTGGTAAACACAGGAAGAAAAGTCCCGTTGGTAGGGTTTGCCCATTCCCAAGGTCTGTCATTCTCCCACAGCCCTTTCGGAGCTAGTCACCGCCTGTAACAGAAGAGTTGCATTAGAAGCCAGAACAGTCAGTGACATTCTGGGCCTGACTGTGTCCATTCTATTTATGAGAACACTGAGATTCACCTAGTTAATACCAGCAGGGGCAGACCTGGAACAAAGCCTGCCTGCATCCGGGCTCTGTGCCCTCCTCCTTTGAAACACACAGTGCTGCCTATATCCTGGGGAGGCAAAAAGGTTAGCCGGAAGAAATGCGTCTTAAACCTGATTCCACCACTTTCTAGTGCCAAGACCCGTGGGTGTATACCTTGGTGTGTACCGTTTATCTGTTCAATGAGAGAGTACGAGTGACCAGTGCATGTACGTGTGTGTGTGTGTGTGTGTGTGTGTGTGTCCCTCTGACTCTGACAAACATGGCTGAACTTTGTGACAAGAACCAGGGCTCCCATCCCACCCACTAAGGATCTGTAGCCAAAGATAGATGGAAGCATCCTCTTCTGCTCCGCCCCCCTCCCCTCTCTCTCCCTCTCTTGCCCCCTGGCTCCCAGCATTCCAGTACAGTCCCTTGCTTCTGCCATTTCCCATAAGTTCCAGCTCTGCGAAAAGCCAGAACCTTTCTCAAAGCTGCTCAAGTCTTGGGTCCTATAAATGAGGGCATGTCCTGAGCTGTGAGACCAAAGGAACACCCTGGAAAAGTCAATGATTAGACGGTTGTTTTTAAATGTCATTCCACCAAGCCCAGACCTATCTGTGAGATTAAGCTCCCTTCCAACTCTGCCTTCAGCAAAGACACTCAGGGCTCGGTCCTCTTTCGTTTCTTCTTGGAGCCATGGTTCTTAGCCTTCCTAATGCTGCAGCCCTTTAGTACAGTTCCCCATGCTGCGGTGGCCCTCCAACCATAAAATTATCTGGTTGCTACTTCATAACTCTAATTTTGCTGCTGTTATTGATCATAATGTAAATATCCAATAGGCATGATATCTGCTATGTGACTCCTGTGAAAGAGTCATTCAACCCCTAAACCATCGATGAGGAACTGCTGCTTCAGTGCTTTCTAGAGACCTGGTTTCGTGTAGCCCAGGCTGGCTTCAAACTTACTATGAAGTCAAGGATGGGCTTGAATGCCTGATCCTTCTGCCTCTACTGCCCAAGGGCTAGGATTATCAACACCTCTTTCTTGACATTTAAGCAGCAAGGGGGAGAAGGGCCCTGCCACACAGCCCAGGATTCCTGGAAGTCATGTCCCATGCTCTGACATGACTTGAGACCCTCACCCACTCAACCTGGGTACCTTTGCCAGACAACAGGGGATCTTTAAGGACTTCTGCAAGAAGAAAACCACATTAGTCACTTCTGATTTCCTGATCACTTAAGGAAGGAGGGTTTCTTTTGGCTTATAGTCTGAGCGTACAGTACATCACCTCGGGGAAGGTGCTGTGGGAAGAGTGAGTGCCTCTAGCTGAGGAAGCAGGGGCAGGAAGCTGGTGGTCACTTGGCATCCACAATCAGGAAGCAGAAAGAAATGAATGCTGGTGCTTGATTGGCTCATTTCTTGTTACCCTCTTCATTCAACTCAAAACCAGCCAATGGGATGATGCCATCATGCTTAGGGTAGGTCCTCCTGCCTCTGCTAACCCTCTGTGGAAACATTCTCACAGGTAACAACCAGAAGGGTGTCTCCAAGGTGACTCCAAATCCTGTCAAGTGGATGATGACGATGAAGTGTCACAGAGACACTGGGCTTTCCTAGGAGGATGGACCCGGACCTAAATCACACGATCTACCTATCACCCATCTATCTATCTATCTATCTATCTATCTATCTATCTATCTATCTATCTATCTATCTACCTACCTACCTACCTATCATCTATCACACTCACAACACAAAATCTCACAATAGTGTTTCCACTTCTGTGTTTTTCATTCTGGGGTACCCTGGGATCTCAAAGATACACGATGTGACATGGACTCTTTTTGTTTTCAGGAGAGATAAGAAAGTTGTTGAGGTGTCCTGACTTCCAGCAGATCCTGTAAGCTTGAGGAACTGAGAAAAGCAAAGGCTAGAAGCTAAAGAGAGGAGAGGGACTGAGTGCTGGCCTCGGGAGGAAGGTTTCCCTGGAGTTCGTTCACTCGGTATCTGGAGCTCTCCAGGGTGTGTTTGACCTGGAGCTAGGAAGTACAGACCTGGGATTTGACAGGCGGCCATTCTTTCAGAATGACTGGGAGAGGATCTCTGACCATAGAAGGAGGAAGGTGTGGGAGGCCAAGAGGGGGCCTGGAAATTCCTACGAAATGGGCTCGTACAAGGTCCAACAGGAGTGAGCCCTGGGGCCAGAGTTTGTCCTTACCCTGGCTTGTATGTGATAAAGTCCAGAGCTTTCCTTAAATATATTCCTGGGAAGCTATCTGAACCGTCTAAAGACAAGAGGAACTAGCCCCCAAGGGAGCAGAGTTTAGGAGCTGGTGACCTGGGGGATTTGTCTTCTTGGTGTTACATCGAATGCTAGTTGTCTCCGAGAGACAATTTTGTGATTCAGAAAAGGCCATACACAGAGTCCTTACCAACCCAGTGTCCTGCTGGAGTGAAGTTACAATGTCTAGGGGTCCCTTGTTGGTGTTGGGAGAGGCCAGGGTCTTAGAAGTGGCAGGTATTGAGGGCACTTGAGTTTCTCTGAGTCCTGCCAGACTCTTGACTCTTGAGGTATGGTTCTTATCGAATACCACCCCTAAACTCACTATCTTTGGGTCTCTGAGTACCCCAGAGACCACACTGCATTCTGTGATGTAGACTAGGCAAATCACTGAGCCTGACAGTGGCCAGGGTGGGCGAGCCCTTAGATTTTGCACAGATCTTATATTCCTGGCCTTTTCTGTCTAGGGCCCAGAGCTAAATAGAGGCAGCCTAGGGGCAGGTATGGAATTAGGAGACATTATAAGCAGCCTGGGTAAAGCAAAAAATAAGCTATAGATACTTACCCTGACTCCTAAAGATAATGTGGAGGGTGATAGAAAAAGATCCCTTCTGGACTTCATCTGCACATTTTCACATATTCACGTGTGTATATACTACACACACACACACACACACACACACACACACACACACACACACACACACACAAGATCTGCACTGAGGTTAAACAAAAGTCAAGATGGACCTGTAAACACTCATCTCTTGTGAGAAAGTGCTCAATGCAGACCCAGGAGTGACCTGAGCCTACTCTTTCTTGTCAGAGTTCACTCTCCCATGATTGAGCCCTAGAACCTGAGCCATAGTTCCCTTTCCCTGAGCCCAGGCAAGCACTCCAACCCAGCCCACCCTATTTTTTTCCAAGAGAAGCTTTGGTGGGGATCAGAAGAGCTCTGGCTGGGGCAGGAAAGTGCTATCTAAACATGTCGTGAGGCCTGTGTGTCTGGCTGGCTGTCACCCGGGCCAGGTGGACCTCTGACACACAGCAGGAATTTTCCATTGGCGCATCCTCTAGCTGGTAGGGATCCAAGGCATTTTCAGACTACCCCCCACCCCCTCTTCCTTTTCACTCCAGTTGTCTCTCTTGACTCATGAGTGTATACCCCAGGGCCCAGAACACAAGGACCTTCAATCCTCAGGGAGAACTCAAGGACCCCCACTTTCTACCACCCAAGAGCCACCTATCAGAACCTTAAATACAGAATCCCGGATGGAGAAAAGAAGAATCACTTTTTTAAAAAAAATCTACAAGGGCAATGAAAGTGAAGTTTAGAGAGAAAGGTGACAATATCCAAAATAGATCAAATGCTGCTTTGTCTAACCCCAATGCAATTCTATTCGCACTGAACCCATTTCCCAAGGGTAAGAACCAAAGTCCCCGGGAGACAACCGTAAGCCACGTGAAAGACATCCAAGAATGACATTGCAAGCAAGGGCTGAGCCACCCATGTAAGGAAACTCCCAGGCCACAGAAGTCTCCAGGACGGCCAGCTGAACATTCAGACACATACATCATACCACGCTGGGTTTAGAAGTAGCAAATCTAATAGGTCTACCTCCAAGGCAAGGCATCCCACCCTCTGAGACCTGCATCCCATAATGGAAGGGGTGTTTTCTATGCTGGGGCTTATGTGCTTACCGCTGTAACTAGAGTGTTCCTTGGCTAGTAATAAGCACCTTGACCTAGTGTAAAACACAGACCAGGAGCCCATGCCTTCATATCGGAGACCAGCCGTGCTGAAGTGTGATCCCTGTGGGATTTTTGTCAAACCATAGAGACAGACCCACAGGGGACAGCCATAGGCAGGCATCTTGTTTCCGAGGTCATATTCTTGGTAGTCAGGGCAGTATGTGTGCCTGCTGGGCAAGTTCACAACCAAAGGGAAAAGAATGGCCTACAGGCTGAATGGTATGCTGTACTCTCCTGTGCAGACCCCGGGTGTGCTTTCCCGTCATAACCAACTCCCTGGAGCTTTGGCGCTCACAAAGCTGGACTCCCCTGGGAGACTCCAAGCTATGCAGGGAGAGGGCAGGTGGCAAAGATGGTGACAAGAAGACATGGGGTGCCGTTTGGTGTGTGCAGCCTCCCACTCCCAGGAGAACTAAAGCCAGGGCCCCAACTGCCAGCCAGTTTTCCCTAAAGTATGAAACAAAGTCAGAGTGTTAGAGAAAAAGGGCTCAGAAAAATCAGGGGAAACCAATCCTGACTCCATATAAGTCCCCTGAAGATTTCATAAATGGCAGTCCTCAGCTGGGAGGGGATCTGCCCCCTAGAAGATATTCATTGGTATGCTTGGACATTTTTATCTGCCACGGCTGGCAGGACGCTATGATATTGGCACCTAGCTAATAGAGGTCTGGAAGCTTCTAGAGGCAAGCTGCTAACCTCAATGCATAAGACAGCCTGCAACCAAGAAATACCCAGCCTGGAACACCAACGGTGTCAAGGTCAGAAAGGCCCCTCCCACAGCATGTGAGTTCCTCAAGATGTGCAGGGTCCAGGTGCAGTGAATGGTTGTTCTTTGTGTGTGCATGAGTGTGTGTGGAGGCCAGGGAACGACCTCAGATCTCATTCTTCGGGTGCCGTCCACATTTTTTTAATACACAAAGTCTCTCTCTTACTGGCCTGGAGCTCTACAAACAGGCTGTCTTGTGAGCCTCAGGGACCCACCTACTTCCGTCTCTCCAGGAGTGGGACTACCTTGCCTCACATGGAAATGGGGATTGAACTCAGGGTCTCAGGCTCCCGAGGCAAGTACTTTGCCCGCCGAGCCATCTCCCCCAGTCCTGTTCTTCACCCTTGCAGGCCAGTCAGCACCTGCCCAGCTTGTCCATGGTCTCGGTTACTTTCTTATTGCTGTGATAGAACACCATGAGCCAGGTGGCTTACAGGAGAAGGGGTTTATTTTGGGCTTATGGCTTCAGAGGTTTAGGGTCTGTGATAGCTGAACAGAAGCAGCTGGAGCCACTACTGAGAGGTCATCTCAGGCCACAAGCAGGAAGCAGAGAGCTCAGCTGGAATAGCAGGCTGCCTTTGAAACCCACCTCCTAGTGACACATCTCTTTTAACAGGGTCCCTCTCAAATAGTCCAACCAATTGAGGACCAGGTATTCAAATAAATGAGCTAATGCGGACCAGTCTCACTCAAACCACCACACCCATGTGTGAAGAGGCAGGGGTTGCCTTCAGCCACAGGAGCTGAATAGATCAACTCATCGTCCCAGCTTCTCCTGTGTCTAGGAGGCAGGTCCATGATTCCACTCCACTAATTAGGTGCGTTCTCCCAGAAGAATCAAGTGTGGAAACGGAAGGGCTCTGCAGAACATGGTGCATGCACAGAAATACAAATGGCAGAGCTGGTGGCCCAAGCTCTGTGTCTGTTCAGCAATGGAGCCTTCCTGGGATCCGTCCTAACGCCTGACATTGAGCGTTGCCGATGGCTTCCCTTTTGACCTTGACTTCCTGTTCCTACAAGAGGTTTTCTGAACTCTGCAAGGTCTTCGGGATAAATCATTTCTGAGCTTAAATTAGGCAAAGTTGACTTCTGCTTCTGCGGCTTGCAATCAAAGGCTGAGTGCAGCTGAGCTCCCCCCAAATATATCTGAGCCGGGGGTTTCTTCCACAGAACCCCTCGAGGGAACCTGGTCTCTGAGCACACTTTGAGGAATGCTGACCAAAATGAAAGTCAAGTGGGATTTCCCCTGAACCTTTGACCCAACCAAAGCCAGTCCTGCCTTTACCCCAGCCTCAAAACCATGGAGGAAGCCAGCACCTGCCTCCTGATCTCCACTGAGACAAGGCGCCCCATAATGACCCTCCTCTCCACTGCCACCCAGAGTTGAGAATCACTGCAGCTGGCTGCAGCCTCAAAGCAAAACATAATCAAGGGATGGAAATGATCTGTCTTGTCAGACGAAGGTGGGAGGAAGAACGGAGAACGTGCGACGACAGTCTGTTGCTTGATTGGGGTGATGCTGCTGCAGAGTCAGAGGAAGGTTTCCGAAGAAACGGGCTTTGAGGCTCTCTTAGGAGGCAGGAGGGGAAAGGAAGGAACATTCCAGAAAGGTCTCCGCACCCCAAGAGGAGAGTCTCCCTATCTCAAGATTTGGGTCCAGATTTCATGCAAGACGCTGAACCCTGTTCCAGGTGTAAAGAGCAACTTGGAGAATCATCCACTCTTTATTTACTCACGAAGACCTGCAGAGCAGGTACAGGGAACCGTAGCAGCTTGTCCCTGTCCTGCTGGAACCTGTGATATATATAAAAAAAAGAGTGGCATCTAGTGTGGGCATGAAAAGAACCCTTTAGTTGGTGTGGTGTGTCACCATGGGTGTGGGTGGGAGCTGGCTCTCTGGCAGCATAGAAGACACTGATGGAAGGGACCATCAGACGAGACAGAGTTCACAGAGAGGCCGAGGCAGAAGGGCTAACTACTACTTTTACAGGTGACGAAAGTGAACTCTGACTCTGAATCCTGGCTCTTCTGCATCTCATTCACTGCTCTTTCCACTGCTCCAGGGGTGTGTGTGTGTGTATGTGTGTGAGTGTGTGTCTGTGTGTCTGTGTGTGTATGTGTGTGAGTGTGTATATGTGCATGTATGTATGTGTGTGTCTGTGTGTGTATGTGTGTCTGTGTGTGTATGTGTGTGAGTGTGTATATGTGCATGTATGTGTGTGTATGTGTGTATGTGTGTCTGTGTGTGTATGTGTGTGAGTGTGTATATGTGCATGTATGTATGTGGGTGTATGTGTGTGTGTATGTGTGTGAGTGTGTATGTGTATATGTGTGTATATGTGTGAGTGTGTGCATGTGTGTGTGTATGTGTGTATGTGTGTGTGTGTGTTTGTGTGTGTGAGAAAGAGAGAGAGAGAGAGAGAGAGAGAGAGAGAGAGAGAGTGACTATTTCATTCACCTCTCCATCCATCTGTAATCCAGGCTGGCTGTGATGTTGGCATGAATTAAGATGTTTATAGAAATGAAAACTGGAAAGAAAAAAAAAGCTTGCGGGAAGAAGTTAATCTCTATGTGGGAGTGGGGGGGGGTCCAGTTTCACAAGGTTAATGTCTTGATTTTTTTTAAATCCCTTTTCTGTTTTATTCAAAGAGGATTTGGTGTTCCTAGTCCCAGCTGGGAGCTTAAGAAAACAGAACAGCGATCTCAGCTTGCCGCTACCCCTGCAGCCCTGGAGCTCTGCTGGACCTGAGGCCAGGGGAAGCCCAGAACCTGACCTAGGCTTAGGCAGCTCCAGGCTTCATTACCCACTCTGCCTCAGCCTCTGTCCGGAAGTGTTCCTTCTGTCCTCTACCTTGCTATTGGAAAGACAGCTGGCCTGAAGCAAGACACAAAGGCAGACACCAGAGGCAAGACAGGATTGCTAATGGGAGCCGTTAGGGAACCTGTCTGGCCGCAGAGGGACAGCCACCACATTTTATGAGGACTCTGGTATGTATAGAGAGGAGAGAGACCACGGCGTGTTGTAGGAATTGCGTGGGTACTGCCATGCCCATCTACTGTCTGAGGAAGCCCTGAAACTGTCCATGTTCTGTAGAGGAGTGGGGAGGACCGCATAACCACATATGAACAGATATGATAAAGAGAAACACCCAAGTTTGGAATGTACACATCTACACATTCCTTTCTATCCCATTGGCAATCGGACAGAAGCCTTGATGAAACCATTTGTCTGCCCTATCAAGCCACTGGGAACCAGCTACCCTTTACAGCCCCACTCCCTCAGTCCTACAAGATCCTTTACCCCCAAATACTAGGTGAGAAACACCCCCTGGCCCCATGGAGATGTTACACCTCACAGAAGTATCAGGAGAATAGATGGGGCCCCCATCTATGGTAAACATGGTCTCCCGGAATTTCGATGCCAGCAAACAACATTTTTCTCAGTGGGAAACAACATGGGGACAGAGCTCAATGACCACATGCTGGGGTCACGTTAACCAGGGTCTGCTCTCTAGGCCTCTGCTGCTTCGTCACCTGTTAGCGACTTTGGGTCAGCTCAGCCCTTACCACACAGCTTCCCTTCCATCATAGTTCTGGCAGATCCTAAACTCCTCAACACTGCTGAGGCTTTCCACAGCCTACCATCCCAGGAGAGACCCAAGAAGTCTCCCCTCCCAGCCAGGTGTCCTCAGCCTCAGGCTAGCTTCTTTTGGGGCTACAGGTTTGGACTAGTTTTATCCAGCTCTTACCAAAGGAGGAAAGAGAAGCCAGAGTCAGAGGCTTCTTTATCCTATTTTCTCAGAGAGGAGACGCAAGGAATCCCCTCTTTGAAGCTGGGGTAGGGGAGAGATTCAGGCCACCTTGCACAACCAAGAACTCCTCCCAGCCTTCAGTTGTAACTTCTGCTGCCTCCTTGGGTCTTCCTTGGAGAATCAGGGCAGCGCAGTCTGGACAGGATCTTTTGGGACTCGATTTATCATGCATTGATTAACAGGCCAAGGGGTGAAGGGTGCATTATCAAAGCCAGGGAGGACCACGAGGCCTGGTGGGTAACTATCTAAGCCTTGGGTCTGAGGCTTGGCGTCTTCCCTAGGGTAGTGGCAGGCCATCATCAGACACCCATGGGCGCCTGGCAGCCGTTTTCCCACTTGTCCTTTCAGGTCCAGTCAGTTACAGCTCATTCCTTTGGCTCACATTGTTCCTTAACGACATCACTTTTTCCGTGTCCCTGATGGTGCTGTGCCCTTCTGCCTGAGCGCTGCCTCCCAGCTGACCTCCATCTCCCTGACGTGCCGTGGTTTCTGTGGTTCACTGGACCACACACACCATCTCTGGATGAGCAGAGATCTATGCACGGCCTGGATATCCCACCCCCATCTCGTGCCCTCCTCCCTGTGCCAACCTTGGTCCATATGGGTAGGACAGCCCCATCCCCTTCAGATCATTAAGGCCACCAGATACACCCTTCTTCTTCAGGCACCAGCTCAAAGCCCCAACAGTATCCTTTGGCTCCGCACAGACACGGAGACCTTCTGAATCCCTGCCTGGGCTGGGTGCCCGAGCACTGTGCCAAGATAGCTCTGTTTCCCTTCCTCATCTCCAGCTTCAACGGGTCCAGAGCAGTTCCCTGATGGTTTCCTCTCTGAGCCCCTGTGTGAGGTAGAGTCACCAGGCTTTGCCTACATCTAGGACCCGCCTCCCACCTGAAGCTGAGCCTCCATCCAGGCATGCTAAACCCTGACGCTGATTCTTGGACCTGCCCGGCGCCTTCCGTTCAGAGCTCCTCATTCATTCGTGTGACTGCATTTTTCTGCGCTCTAGCTGTGTGCCAGCCCAGCGTTAACAGCACCTTCTGTTCTGATTCCCCTGTTGGTGCCTGGCTCTGCCCTCAGTCATTTTCTAGTGAGGGAGCGTAGCCGAGAGGGAAAAGCACAGGCTGGAGCCAGACTGATCAGGGATTGAACCCTGCTTCACTGAGAACTATGACAGTTGCTTCAGTGGTTGTCTGTGTCCTCCTCTGCAGAGCAGGATGGCCCCGTCCCTCTACTGTCACAGAGCAGGATGGCCCTGTCCCTCTACTGTCAGGAGCACCAGCATATGCCTATGTGTACCTAGTGCCTTGTGTTTCTGGTTTAAAGACAAGAGCGAGACCTGAGCATTTGGCAGAATGGCAAAAGGATATGTATGGCAGAGAGAACGGCCTTAAGGGATCCTGGTGTGAGGTGAATGGGGTAGGGCATGAGATTGCTCTGGGAATAAGGCAGAGCCAAAAAGGCCATGATCTCATTGTGTGACACCACAACCAGGCATCTTGCATATTCCTCTTTCTCTCTGTCCCCCAGCCTCCGGGTAGCAGTCAAGGTTTCTCTAGCTGTGCTTGAGGTCCCACCCGCCTCCCCGGCTGGCCTTCCTGTCTGTCACCAGGAGAAGCAGATGGGAACAAAGTGGGATCCTCTTCACAGCCACTCTCTTGGAAAGTGGTGAGCAGCTGCCGAGGGGCAGGAAGCCCAAACCTGAATCCGCCAGCCACCTTCTCCCTCTTCTCCCTTCGGTCCCACCTAGGAGAGCCATCTTTCCTCTGACCAGCTCCCCAGTCCCCACCGTGGGTGCTCAAGGGCCACTGGTGGCCTCACAGGGGCTGGCTGCTGCTAAGCCACAAAGCTCCTCTCAGCGGACAGACCAAGGCCCTGTGATGGCACCGGTCATCTGAGATCACCAAGGCCAGAAGGAGCAGGAAATCAGGTGACCCCTTGGCTTGCAAGGCCACCCTGCTCCCAAAGCCATGACTACAACCATCAGCACAGAGGAGATAGCTGTGAGGCAGAGCAGCCCCAGGCCCCAATGCTAACAGCGTCTTCACCATAGAATCACCAGAGAGATGGCTGCACCTCGTCCCCAGCCTCTGCTGCTCAGCCTGTTGACTTTGGGTCACACCAATGACTAGGTACCAGCCCAGAGACCCAGGGGTTCAATGGCAGGAACACCTTCCTTATCGTCCTGATGGCTTCTAAATGCTCTCAAGGGGATTCTTCCCCAGGGAAAGGAGTGTGCTGTGTAGCCCAGAGGACAGAGAGCCTCTGGGTGGTTAGCATCTCCCTTGGCCCCATCCTGCTCACCCTTCATTTCCAGAGCCCTCTCCCCTCTCCTCTTCGTACTTACGCCTGGTCCTACTTCCTCGATGAACCTGGGACCCAGACGCCACCAAACTGTGACTTTTTTAAAAAGCCATGGATGTTTTGGGGGAAACTCATTTCATTAATTTCCTAGATAAAAATACAAACACGAATAATATATAATTATTCCAGTTATCTTTTTAAAAACATGGCCTAATGGACTGATGGGGCTGAAGAAATGCCGCATTGGTTAGAAACAGGTGCTACTCTTGCAGAATACCCAGGCTTGGTTCCCAGCTCCTCTATGGAAGCTCATAAGTATTTAAATTTCAGTCCAGGGGATCCGAGACACTTTCTTCTACATTAAGGACAAACACACGTGGCGCACATACTTACATGCAGACAAATGCTCATACACATAAAATAAAAATCAGTAAAATATCCACATTTGGATATTTTAAATAGATGAGGGAGGACACACACACATGAGAGTACATGTGTGTGTTTATGTATGTGTGTTTATGTGTGTATGTATGTAAGTGTGTTTTGTTTATGTGTGTGTGGTATTATGTATGTGCATGTTTGTGTGTGCTATATATGTGTGTGTGTTTGTGTATGTGTGTGTTTTATGTGCGTATGTTCATATGTGTGTGTTTGTGTGTAGGTGTGGTATATATGTGTATATGTGTTTGTGTGTATTATGTATATGTGTGCTATGTATATGTGTGTTTGTGTATGTGTGTGTTTATGTGTGTATGTACATATGTGTGTGGTGTATATATGTGTGTATGTGTTTGTTTGTGTGTGTGTGTGTGTGTGTGTGTGTGTGTGTGTGTGTGTGTGTGTGCATTTGCGCAAATGCATGTGGAGGCCAGAGGACAACTTCATTGTCATTCATTCTCACGATTCTGCCCACATTGTTTTTATCGATTTTGTTTTGAGGCAGGCTCTCCCACTGGCTTGGAAACATAAAGTAGGCTAAGCTGGTTGACCAGCGGAGTCCAAGGATCCGTTTATCCCTACCTCCCCAGCACTGGGATTATACACATGCACTATCCTGCCTGGTTATTGTTAATATAGATTTGTAGGGCTAGAACTCAGCTCCCTGTGCCTGCAAAGCAGGAGATTTACTGACTGAGCTGTCTGTCTAGCCATCAAACAGGTTTCTTTTGAATTACTTTAACCTAGATGGGAATCTAGAGTGACTAGAGTCTCAAGCTTGGAATGGAGCCTCTCTAGTCTGACATGTTCCCTTGAGTACATGGAAGCTAAGGCACAAGAAATATTCTCTTCAGGGAAGTTTAGCTCCTCTGTGGCAGAGCTTGGTCTTTGCTCAGGCCTTCGAGTCTCCCACCCCCATCCCAGTGTAGTCTCCACATTGCTGGGGCCCCCAAGACACCCTGAGACCCCTTTGGAAGCATCCCTGGCCTTAGAGGAGCCCACCAGGCCTGCTCCCAGGCTGCTTTGATGTCCCTGCTCACACATGTGTCAGGCTCACACGGCTGTCCCGTTGGGCTGCTGCAAGGGGCTGATTAGGTGTAATTGCTTTGCTGGGAGCGAGCTATCTACTTAATAGAATCAGCTCTCAGTAATTAGCCTGCCACAGGCCCATTTCCTTTGCTGAAGCCCCAGGGCTACTGGGCATGTTGTATGTTGGACCTCTGCAGGTGGCAGTGTGTAGGGTGGATGTGGGTGGGCTTTGGGCTTGGTTTGAGGGTAGTCAAGAGAAAATAGCATTGAGGAGATACAGCAGCAAGATCTGCAGAGCAGCCCTTCTGGAGGCTGAGAGCCAGGGACTTACAGCATTCCAGGCTGGAGCACAGACAGACTGCTCCAGAAATGTTAAGAGTGAGCCCACTTGAATCACAAAGGGCATCTTGTCTAACCCCTGAACCCAATACGTTCATTTCTTGTAGACATACTATGTGTCTGGCCTGGTACTAGCTCCAAGAATCTTTCTAAAGCAGATCAATTGGACTATGCTTGTCTGCGCTCTTGACCATGAGGTCATTGGCACCCCAGCAGTTTGTGGACACATGGAGGCCACTCCATCTTATGCTGTGCTGATTGTTGGTGCATCATCCCAAAGGTCACTGGTCCCTTCTTGGCCCCACAGGACAAAGCTAATCCATCCTGTGTGACAGCTCACATGGCCCCTGTCTCTTTCTCCAGGCTGAGCATCCCAAGTCCTCTTGCCCGTGCCATGAACATCATCCTGGCAAGGCCCCTAATTAATCTGGTTGACAGGCCTGGAACCTGCGCTTGTTTGTCAATTCGTTGCTTCCAATGCAGTCTGGAGCTTGGTGGCTAGGCCTGTAAAGCTCAGGATCCTGCCTGAGTCAGAACAAGTACAATCTTGGACAGTCCCAGGTTCCCCTTAAGCACGTCGAATCCAAAATGGGCTATGGTGGCATTTTGTCCCCTTCCATTAAGGGGAACACATTCACAGCCTGCTTGTGGGAACAGAGTCACCACTGTTGCCTGTTCCCCTGCCCCAATTCACACACATGCACAGACACATGCTCACACACACATGCACCCACACACATACATGTACACACACACACTCACTCACACATGCACACACACACACATACACATATACTCATGCACACACACACACACACACACACTCTCTCTCTCTCTCTCTCTCTCTCTCTCTCTCTCTCTCTCTCTCTCTCTCTCTCTCTCTCTCTCACCCTGCCGTGCCTGCCCAGCACCACTCAATACTCACTGGCTGATTAATCATTGCGAGTGCTATTATAATTATTGTGTTTGGTGCTGAGAACAGGCTGCCTCTGCTTCTCAGAAGCCATAAACCTGCAAAGAAGGATCTCAAGATTTGTGAGCTGTTGACGACATCTCCGGCCTCTCTTCAGCAACTCCGTGTTTATCCGGAAAGATGGGCCATGGCCACTCTAGCATCTCTCCAGAAAACAATCTGGGGACCTTGCTATGAAAGTGGCAAGTACAGGAACTTATCTTGTGGCCATAGATAGGGCAGCCAGGGGAGCTGGGCATGAGTCCCAGCTCTGGCCCTGTGTGCTTCAAGGCCTGGAGGTATGCATGCCCCTTGTCAGGCCTCGGTTTCTTCAGAGTACTAGAGGTCTAAGGATTTCTCTGGCTTTAATTGTGTAATTTAATGAAAGAAACATGAATGGTGTAGGGTGGAAAATGAGAAGGCTTAGAAATTCAAGGATGGGGAGGAGACCAGGACAGAAGCTGAAACAGTAAAGCTCACAACCTCCTGAACACATGAACACACGTGTACACATGCTCACGCCCACATACGGTGGGCTAAAGAGGAGTCTTACCTGTCCGCCTGCCTGTGATCTCAGTAACGGCTGAGTCCATCCCGTGTCTATGAGGGTGAGACTGCTGCAGAAGTTTTAAAGAAGAAAGGGAAGGAGAGAGAAGGAGGAGTCTACAGAGAAAATAGGGAGGCCTGGAAACACATCGAAATCAGAAAGTGAGTAACGGCAGAGCTGAGGAGGAAGTGGGCAAGCTCCCACACTGCTGCGGAGAATAAAAACCAAGCTAGCCGGCTGAGGACAAGCAGCAGGATTTGTAACGTACAGGGGGTGGATACAATGTGGCCACTTCTGGGTCCTCGCTCACCTCCCAGCACATCCTCAGGCACCCAGCGATGAGGATCCTCACCGCAGGTAGAGCATTTACAGCCAGAGAAAGGAGGGCTGTCTAGTGGGGTGCAGGGGGACGGGCAGCTTAGACTCAGGGCTTAATATTTATGCGAATGCTGATCAGGAGCAAACCTGAGGCCCCCAGCAGTGCTTCTGAGAATAATTGGTCCTTGGTCTTATTAGGGGCCGGGGTTTTGCGCCCTTTGTCTCAGATTGACACAGCTTTTCTCTCGGCCAGCTAGTGCAGGGCGAAGAGGGCCAGGTGTTCAGCTTCCCGGCCCAGTTCTCTCCCAACAGCCCACAGAGTCCGGCTTTGCTAACAGTTGCCTTTTGTGTTTGACTTGGGCTTGAGATGTTAAACAAACAGTGGCTCTTGACAAATGCAAGCCGTTGCTGTGGGACCAGTTATGCTCTGGAAAGCCAAGCTAATCCCCAACTTCACTACCTCTGGAGATATACCAAGAAACCTCTCGTTCGCACCCAGAACCTACTGTCCAGAGCTGTGACTTTGGTGCGGCATCCTGTAGCTGCCAACCTGTTTCTCTGCCTTTGCTCGTGAGTCCTCTTACTACTCCGGCCTTCCCCTGGCTGATAATGAGATGGTTCTGGAGCCCTTCCCCTACCTCTGCTTGCTTCTCTGAAGCCCCAGCTCTCACCAACCCACTTAGGTGACTAGAGCCAGCAGGAAGGGCTCAAGAAAGGTTTGCAAAGCACCTTCTCTGTGCTGGCTGTTGTGCCAAAGCTCACTCCTATGAGTGAGGTAGGAAAGGCTTATGGGAACCTATGGTCTGCTCTAGACAGGATGGTCCGGAACGTCTCCCAAGGCTCTGGGCTAACTCGTAATTGATAATAGGTCAGTCCTTGAACCAGGACTCCAAGTCAGCTTCTCCACTCCATCCCTCACTGGCCCTGCCCCGGTCTCCAACCAAACTGTCCACACAGCAGTATCAGAAGTGGTGGGATAGAGGGTCTCTGTGCCTCCATCCCTGAAGCCCATACCCTCTCTCGTTGTAAAATGAACAAGGGCATCATCAGGACTTGTCTGTTGCTTTTATTTCTCGGAAATCAGAACTGAGGCAAAGAGAAGCCACTCAGCTTCCCAAATTCACCCAACAGCATCATCTCCCAAGTCCAAGCCTCGGGGCTGTCAGTTCACGTCCCCTGCTGTAGAACCTGCTTCCTGAGCCCTGCAGACACTGAGCTCTGTCTTTGCTCTTCTCCTCCCTGGCAGGACTCGCCCCAGTTGAGAAGAATCTTGTCTGTAGGCATGGAGGCAGGATTGCTGAAGTTTTCTTTGTCCCAGCCTCAACTGTCTGAGTCCCTTTAATGCCCAAGCTGATTGTGAACTCAGCAGAGGCAGTCTTGTGTTGAGACGTGTAGTGCAGCTTTGATGTACAAAGCATTATGGGAAGAATAGTATTGTAAAAGCATAGTATTGTCTCTACCCAGGAAAAGATATCAAGCCAGTGAGGGAGTCGTAAGAGCAAATAATCTACTTGACAAGAGGAATGGACACTCAGAAGTCCACAAAGGTACAAAGGAGCAGGTGGTTCAGATTTGGGGTTGGGAGTCATGAGTGGGAAGGGCTACATGGAGACTTTAGGCTGGGTCTTGAAGCCTGAATGAATAGAAGGTCGGCAGAAGAAGGTAGGAGAGACAAGAAGGTACCAGTATCTCCAGTGGGAACCCTGGAGACCTGGGAGTCTCAGGAACATGAGAACACAGATGTGTTGAGAGCTTACAGATGCTCAGGGAGGCATGTTAAGCTGAAAATGACTGTATGGTGTTTAGTACACAGTGGAGCATGGCAGCTAATGATAAATTCAAAACAATTTACTCTAACCTTGTGGCTGTTTCTTTCCTCACAAACTAGTCTTCAAAGAAGTGGCTGTTTATTCCCTTTTTTGCCTAATTCTCAAGAGGATGTTATAAGCAGATGTAATTGGGGCAGGAAGGGCATGGGATGTTATAAGTGGAAGGCATGTTGATATTTCCTGGTCCAAACCCACCACTTAGGGATGCGGCAAGGAAGCAGCTGACCTCCAACGCTGCAGCAGACAAGGCAGAGACAGGTTGACTGAGAGCAGGCGCGGGCAGGTCCGAGGGTCCTGTGCAGAAGGAACCGAGGTACGCTGTTAGGACTCAGATACAATCCAATTTCGCTCACCAGGAAGACGATGGCTGGAATTGTGCCTGCTGTCCCGGAGATGGTTCAAAAACCTTAATTGTGTCAGCACACTCCTCCACCCCAACCCTCCCTCCGCAAGGGACAGGATGGATGGGTAAACAAACTCAAGCTGTCCTCTGGGACTCAGCACACACAATACAGGTGTTCTGGTCCCCATCTGTAGTGG
>NC_141539.1:31657500-31767500 GCF_021556685.1 Rattus norvegicus | reverse complement strand
TTTCTCTGTTTCTGATAATGATGCAGTTACAGGAAACTGTCCTTCTTTTCCTTGTGATGGCAAAGCTCAGCTGAGGTAGCTGGGTGCTCAGGCCTAACTCCTGGAGGTTGGTCAGTGCCTCTCCTTAGCTTCAGCTGTATGCGTGGAGGAATATTTTGGCCCAGGGTTGAGGGAAAAAAACTTCAGAATTCCCAAGTGATCTGTGCTTTTAGACATTAAGCACTAACTCAGTGTTTCCAATATTACCCCTACCAAACAGTTCACGTCTGAGTGGCGAGTACATCTGTGGGCCCCTTTAGCACTGCTGGCTGGAAGTTGGGTGCGGGTGTCCAGGCCTGCCATTAGATAAATCCAGGAGCACTGGGATGGATTTGGGAGATGGGCTGGCAGCCAGGAGGCTTTGTGGGAGATCCCAGTAGCTGTGGCTACCACAAACCATGAGGGAATCGGAGGGAGGGAAGAAAGCCCCTGCCGCACTGTGGAGGGCGAGCTGGGGAGTGAGGAATACAGGACAATGGCAGGAGACAGAGCTGAGGAGTTAGGACGCCCTCACGGGTCTATAACATAACAAGAGTGGTTCGGAGCTGGCGGTTATAGTGTCTGCATCTATAGGTGCTGAAGGATGTTTTAAGAGACAGTTCTAGAGAAAAGTGATTTAGTTGCCTTTGGGTCATCCAGCAGATCACAGGCCATGGGAATAGGGAGTGTAAAAGCAGAGAAGCAGAGGTTGGCTGGCTTTAGAACACAAATCTGGCCAGATTACTGTCTGCTTACAGTCTCCCAGGGACTTCACATTGACTAAATAGAATTTCCGCAGGGTGAGGAAACTCTTCCAGATTTGTCCCTGTTAGTCTCATTGCATCATGCCTCCACACAGAAACCTAGGCCCCAGGGCTTAGCAACTCAGAATTCTTGAGATGAGCCTTTTCTCTTGCCAGTTCTTGAGCTACTGTGCCCCTTCACTCCACTCTTTGGTATGTCCATAAAATCTCTACTCTTCTTAGGTGCCAGTATTTCTGTTCTGAAGCCTTCACAACTTTGCCAAGCCAAAGAGATTACACCTTTTTTTTTCATCCTTGAATTTCATGTAGTCCTCAACTCTCTGTCTCACTGTGCTGAGATTTACCTGCCTCGTGAAGCAGAAACTGGACTTAGCTTTGTACCACATCCCTGCTCTTAGAGCCTGCCTAGGTACCATAGACCACCAGCTGCTGGAGCCTGCCTGGGTATATATCATAGATGCTGATAAAATATGTCTAAAGAATGTACTTACATGAACAGCAAGACTGGTATAAGGGGAGTGCTTTCTATGTCCCCAGGGACCATCTAGCACGAAGCTCTCATGCTGACATCACCTCTTTTCTTTCTCTGCAGCTGGGGTATGGCCGTCAATGTGTACTCCACTTCTGTGACCAGTGAGAATCTGAGTCGCCATGATATGCTTGCGTGGGTCAATGACTCTCTGCACCTCAATTATACCAAGATCGAACAGCTCTGTTCAGGTAGGAGGATGGAACAGGGAGTGGCCCGGGGAGAGGAGAAAAGGCTCACATGGCTTGTAATTTCCAGAAAGAAAGCGAGCCATGGTACTTACATCCCTTAGAGCTGAAATCAGGGAACAGAGGCTGGAGAGGTGGAGAAGAGGTGGGGCCTTCCTGGGTGACCAGAGCCAGGACAGACAGTAAAGACACGGGTTAACAGCATGGGGTCCTGTGAAGCCACTCTGGGTCCCAGCTCTCTTTTCTTCTCTGCTGCAGCCCTTGTGGGTGTCAGTTTCCCTCCCCCCCCCCCAAGACAGATGTCTGCCATCGCCAGTCTGTCAGTGTTTGGAATGGGACTAGTACATGGTTTGGATCACTAAGTAGTCATTGGGGATGGGTGTTTAGCTCAGTGGTAAAGTACCTGCTCCATATTTTCAGGGCCCTGGGTTTAATCCGTAGCACAACTAAAAGGTAACTCTAGGACCAGGCGTTGGCAAGTGCCCAGCAGGAGTGCAGGGCGGTAGCTGCATACCCTTCATCAGCTATGCGTCCTCACAGGGGCAGCCTACTGCCAGTTCATGGACATGCTCTTCCCTGGTTGCGTGCACTTGAGGAAGGTCAAGTTCCAGGCCAAGCTAGAACATGAGTACATCCACAACTTCAAGGTGCTGCAAGCAGCTTTCAAGAAGATGGGTGTGGACAAAGTAGGTGTCTGTACCCCTGGGGTCCATGAGGAGCTGTGTTTCCCTGGGGAAGAAGATGACCCACCAGCCAGGGTGACAAGGGCTTCACGGTTCATTCTGTCACATGTCTTCCTATCCATGACAGCCCACAGGGAATGCTGTCCACCCAGCTCAAGATACAGTGAATACACTTAACCCCTAATGTCCCACTGCAACAACACTCCCTTCCCTTTCTCCTCTGTGGACCTGTCCCACTCCAAATGAGAGGTGGTATACATTACTCCTGCTGCATATCAGCTTACTATCCTGCCTGTCTGTGTGCATCCTGAGCCTTCCGCTCACATACAGGGGAGGTCACCTCCCACACACTGTTTTCCTGTGCCTGTAGGAAAGGAATATCCCTAAGTCCCTGGTGGGGCTGCCAGCCTGCTTGTCTACTTCGGTGCCATGGGAGGGGGTGCAGATGGAGAAAGTAGATAATGTTGAGGCCTAGGGACTGGCTTTGCTGTACTCACAGCGGAAGGCAGTCCTTCACAGCAGGTGGTTAAAATGGTCTGCTTATGTGGTCTATTTCAGATCATTCCCGTAGAGAAATTAGTGAAAGGAAAATTCCAAGATAATTTTGAGTTTATTCAGTGGTTTAAGAAATTCTTTGACGCAAACTATGATGGAAAGGATTACAACCCTCTGCTGGCGCGGCAGGGCCAGGACGTAGCACCACCTCCTAACCCAGGTGATCAGATCTTCAACAAATCCAAGAAACTCATTGGCACAGCAGGTAACATGCCCAAGCTGGTGGAGGGAGTTTGGGGGGCTGGGCCGGCAGGGCTATCCAGCCAGGAGTGCCCCCCCCCCAGGCCACCGGCCCAGCCCTGCCAGCCTGGAGGAGACTGTTATTACGGAGTTCAGATGACACCGCCTGCTGCTTACCTAGATGGGGAGTCCCATTTGGGGGTGAGAGGGCATCAAAAGTTGTTGTAAGACAGAGCCACCTGCACCAGTCATGGTAGCAGCCTGCTGAGATCAGGATGCCGTTGAACAACAACATGTGCTAGCTCGTTTGCCTCAAGCTGGATGGGGCATGGCTCCTCTATCCAGATCCATTGGGCTGCACGTCTGGAGCCAGTGCCCAAGCCCCTTGTGTGTGCCTGGACACCCAAAAGCAGGAGTTTGCCAAGCTTGATCCTGCCTTCCTCTATTCCAAAAGCTGGTACCTTGCTGGGTGGCTAGGAGCGATCAGAGAAGCAGGAAGGCCTGTGGTGAGAGTAAGGTTGTGGCAAGGAAGAAGGGAGCAGCCCCACCCGCATCTGACCCGTCATAGCAGAGCCCCCTCCTCTGTTTGCGCTGCTGTCCTGCCTGGGCCTGGCCCCACTGAACTGCTTGCTTTGCATTAGAAGCAGCTGCTGTCTAGGGAAGTGCAATCGCTAAAGAGAAAGTAGCCACAGCATGCAGGCTGTGCTAGGGAGGAGCCTGAATCCTCCTCCCCCGTGGAAGATACAGGTCCAGCCCAGCAGAGGGAAACAGAGCCCAAACCCAGATAGAGCTGGCGGGGTGGGGCTGTTTCACTGAGGGTGGCTTTGGCTTCTGCTAAGACAGACTGCATCAAGTGCTCTCCTGGGTCTCATCTGTCAGTACGGAAGGCCCTGAACCCTCCCAGCTCCACTTCATCAAGTTCACCATCCATCCCCATGTCTGTGTCCCTCCCTTGGGCTAGCTTTCTTCAGGTCCCAGGACTGAGGTCACCTTTCCCTTAGCTTCCTGCGGCACTTTTGCTTGTCAAAGGGCTGGACAGTTGCTGTAGTGTCACGTGCAGCCGAGGCTGGAGGCCTCCATGTAGATGCTCTTCCTCAGGAAGAGTGCCTGCCTGTTGCATGGTCCTCACACCAGGTTCTCGTATGCTGTGTCGCTTCATCTGATTCTTGTCCTCTGGACAGTTCCACAGAGGACGTCCCCCACAGGCCCCAAGAACATGCAAACCTCTGGCCGACTCAGTAACGTAGCTCCACCCTGCATCCTCCGGAAGAATCCCCCCTCAGCCCGAAACGGTGGCCATGAGGCTGATGCCCAGATTCTTGAACTCAACCAGCAGGTGAGTAGCACGGGAAAAGGTAGTTGACATGGGGGCAGGAGGATGGCAGGAACATCCAGCATCAACATTTCTTTGTGCCTGAGCAGCTGCTGGACTTGAAGCTGACCGTAGATGGGCTGGAGAAAGAACGGGATTTCTATTTCAGCAAATTGCGAGACATCGAGCTGATCTGCCAGGAACATGAAAGTGAGAACAGCCCTGTCATCTCGGGCATCATTGGCATTCTCTATGCCACGGAGGTGAGTCCTCTTTTCACCTCCCTCCCACTACTCTGCTAAGACTGGAGAGCAGGCTAGACCTCCTGAACCAGTGGCAACTCAGCCCTTGTTTCTAGGCTGAGTGTGAACCTGATCCTTCATCTTGGCCAGCTGGCTTACCATCTCTCTCTCTCCTCCCCTCCAGGAGGGATTTGCACCCCCTGAGGATGATGAGATTGAAGAACACCAACAGGAAGACCAGGACGAGTACTGAGGGCGAGCCAGCCCTGGCTGACTGCGGCTTCCATGCCCACCCCGACTCTGCCCACCCCACATTATAGTCCTTTCCTTTCAGCCAGTCAGCCAGCTGGGTACTTTGTGTCAGTGCCACAGCACTAGGGAGCCGGGCGAGTGGGGCTCGGGAGGTTGGGCAGGTGAGAGGATGAGGCCCTCTCTGGGTCCCCCAAGTGGCACTGGCCCAGGGACGTCCAGGACCCCTGTCCACTCCCCTCCTATTTATTTCCGTTGTCTCCATGCTGTGTTGGCCAACACTTTCCAGGGTGCCACTGTCACCCACAAGCCAGCCACCTGCTCCCTGACAGCCAGCAGCTGGATATTTGACAAAGTCATTGGTATATTTTTACTTACTGGATTGCCCTTGCACTTTACCTGTTCTTTTCCAGGGCTCACAGCAGGGCTTGGGGCAGTCTTTCTGGCATGGCTCCCCTTCCCTAGAGCCCAGACTGGGGCAGGACTCACCAATTCTTATTTATTTTGTCTTTTGACTTCTCTCCCAGTAGTTGAGGGAAAGGCTGACATGAGGAGGGGAAGGGAAGCTGAGGAGGCAGTGCTGTGGGTCCAGGGATCAGGGAGAGAGAAAGGAGCATGTAAGGGGTAGACATGACCTCCAGGCACTGGGCTCCCCAACCAGGGCCCCTGCCTCAGCACTGAAACCCAGCACTGCCCCGAGGCTTCCATCCACTCCCTCCTGCAGCCTGGTTATACCACACAGACTCTGCCTGGCCCCCATTGTCTGTCTGTCCCCAATTCTCCCACCTCCCCACCTTTGCCCCTTGCCTCCCACCAGCCTGCACCTGCGTTCACTTTTATTTAAATAAATGTGTGTGGTAAAAGCCCTCGCCATGATTTCCTCGGCTGATCCACAGCAAGGGATCAGAACACATCACCTTCTGTCTTCTCAAGAGGAGAGCCATGAAGCACAGCCTTACGTTATCAGAAGCCACCACTGACACTAGGTTCTGACCTAGGCCCAGCTCCTAAGACTGATGACTGATTGTGAGGCAGGTGTTATGTGGATTTTTCTGGGAGATGTAAGATTGTCTCCGAAAATGGGATGGTACTAACAGCCCAAAAAATGACTTGTTAAAGTTTGTCTTGGTGAGGGATGAGTTATAGGCCAGTAGATGACATAAACACCTCTCTACAAAGACCCCCTACCGAGCTGGTTTACAGCTCTTCTGTCTAGGGCAGAATTGATGCAAACCTGGGCTAGTGTTAAAGCACCAGACTCAGGCAGTATAAGACAGACAAAACCAGACATTGGGAATTGTGTTTATATGCACTCTGTCCTTGTCCTTGCCAGGAACAGAGCCAGTTCCTGCAAACACTGTCCAGTTAAAGTAAAGGATGGTTTGTCTTGCTGCAATCTGGTGTGCCAAATGGTGGCTTACTGAAAGACAGTTGTAGGATTTGAAGTGGTCTCACCACAACAGGGGATCCTTGGGAGGAGGGATGAAGTCTGGAGCTGTGGCTGTAAGAAGGGCAGCCCAGAAAGTAGCTAAACTGCGTGATAGCCCTCTGCCCCTTGTCAGAGTTCCCACACATCACATCAGCAGTTCAGCAAACAAGTCTGAGGCCCAGAGAACAGCAGTGTCTACGTGGTTCCTCTTTTCCTTTTTCTTATTTGCACATATGTGTGCATGTGTGTAACCAGAGCAAGTACCCAAACATTCAGTTTATACTTCAGCCCCCAAGTGGGTCGTTCCATAGAGCAAAATGTAATGGGAGGAATGTTGTTGTTGGTTATTTAATAACTACTTGTTCTTATTATGACCCAGCCAGCCACCCAATAACTGACCCGAGTCTTAATCATTTAGTGCAATTATTGGGCGATTACCCCTCAACTACTTTTCTGTGCTAGACTGGCTCTTTCCCACTGTGCTCCCCATGTTGCTTACTGTTTGAGTCTCACCCAGGCTGTCCTCAGGGTGCACTTCTAGGCCTGGTTCATCCATCTAACAGTGACCTCTTTAATTTGGAGAACTCGATTTATACAAGAAAGACCAACGTATGTGAGGATGCACTCTTCTGGAGGGCAACCAGATCTTGGGGTTCAGTATTTAGCATTTGTACACATAGCAGCACCAGACCAACCTCCAACAGGGGCAGGAATCAGATACACGCATGTGTCATCCATACAACTCCATACTCCTGGAGTATTTGTCAAAGAGGCATGATAACCAAGGTTTGGAAACCCAGCAAAGATCAATGCTGCAGTGGATGTGACCCCCTTGGGATCATCTAGGCCAGCGGCTCAGCCTTTCACAGGGGTCGCCTAAAACCACTGGAAAGCACAGAGATTTACATTAAAAGTCATAGCAGGAGCAAAATTACAGTTACGAAGTAGCAACGAAAATAATTTTATGGTTGGGGGGCACTGCAACATTAGAACTGTATTAAAGGGTTGCAGCATTAGGAAAGTTGAGAACCACTGAGCTAGACCATGCGTTGCGAAGCTTGTTCTAGGTGGTAGCAACTTTGGTTAGGATTTAGACTTGTTTAATGTTGATTTTTACTATGTATGTATCTGTGTATCTATGTGTGGGTATGTGCACATGCATGTGGATGCCTTCAGAAGCCAGAAGAGGCCATCAGATGGAGCTATAGTAGGGAAGACAGTTTCATTTCTCTTCCCAAAATAGGCCCTCTTCTGTAATGATACCTATGACAGCAGGGATTGGACAAAAGGACCATTGGGGTGTCTGAGGAGAGGTAAACAGCTGAAAAAGGAACTGATTGGTGATCAGCACAGATAGCTTCCTTGCTAGACATTCCATCTCAGAACTCCCCAAGACAGTCAGCTGTAGCTGGCACAAAGGGGATGGAGGACACCAGGAGACCAAAGGGTTGGCCATCCCTCCTGTTTTCTCCCTCTTGACCCATCCTTCACACAGGCCTGTGTGCTGTTTTTTTTTTTTTTTTTTTTTTTTTTTTTTTTTTTTTTTTTTTTTTTTCGGAGCTGGGGACGGAACCCAGGGCCTTGCACTTGCTAGGCAAGCGCTCTACCACTGAACTAAATCCTCAACCCTGGTTTTTTTTTTTTTTTTTTTAAGGGTATATCACCTTTCCCCTCGGTTTTCTAGGGTCTAGACAATACAAGTCTAGATTTAGCAGCCAAGATCCTTTTCCAATTGTATGAAGTCATGTCAAACTACTTCTAGTCTTCTCATATAGTCTACCACTCTAGACCTTTGCCTAAATTAATAAAGCCATGCAATGGAAGCAGTCTCTCCACAGGCCATGATCCCCAACCAATGAAAATTCTCCCTCCCTAGGAGTCATCTCAACTACCACCTGTTTCAGAATCCACTTCCCTTATCCTCCTAGGTCTTCAAGCATCCCTCAACTGAGTAACGTATCCTGTAAGAAAATGTACTACTCCTTGCCAGTGATGTCTTTAATCCCAGCACTCAGGAGGCAGAGACAGGCAGATCTTTAAGTTCAAGGCCAGCCTGGTGTACAGAGTACCAGGAAGCCAGTGCTACACAGAGAAACCCTGTCTATTAAAAAAAAAAAAAAAAAAAAAAAAGCGGGTGGGGGCATGGGGTGTGCAGCAGTGTGGCAGCATGAGTTTCACTCAAGCACACAAAGCAACATATTTCCTTAACTGTGAAGTTTTCAGTGCTGTTTTACAATCCATCATGCTCCCTAGCAAGGGATGATTCAAGTTTTGTAGGCAGACTAGGGTCAGATCTTGCTGTCTGGGGCTCTCCACCACTTAGCTGAACATCTGGAGCCAAGCCTGTCCTTTCCTTGCTGCCTGGAAAGGGAACACGGCCCGGCTGTGCCAGATTTTCTCGGCTCCGCCGCTCTACTTTCCTCCCCGAAGTCCGCATCTTTCCACTCCTCAGCAACTAAATTTGTGGGCCGCCAAATAGGAAGTTTAATCGCTAACAGACAACCACTTTCTAAGAAAGAAGAACACATTTAATCCTCAGTCTCCCCCGAGGTGAGAACTAGTTTCATTCCATCCTTCAGGAGCATTGCAAAGATAAGAAAAAAAAAGGGAATAGTCTCATTTCCAAGCCAGCCAGGGCCGAGCCCGCATCGCAGGTGCAGGGTAATTTTTGCGCCGCAGGGGGAGGACCTGACCGCCGCCATCACTCCCCAGGCCCTCCGCGCGCCGCGCGACGAGAACAGACTACGAGTCCCAGGATGCCTTGCGGCGGCGGCAGCAGCAGACGTGGCACCGCGCGGAGGTTGAGCCGAGCGGAAAGCCGGGAGGTGGCGGAGCCGAAGTCATGGCGGCCAGAGCAGCGGGTAGCGGGGGCTGGGAGGTGGTGAAGAGGAGCCGGCGACCTGGAGCAAGCAGCGGTGGGCGAGGTGGCGGCGGTGACCGCCGGGCACTCGGAGAGGCAAATGGAGTGTGGAAATATGACCTGAGCTGTAAGTATTCGCCGCCGCCCACCTGGGCCTGTGGGTCAGGGGCGCGGCTGAGCAGCTGCGGGAGCCGGGAGCAGATCCGCAGGGCCCGGCCACGCTGACTGATAGCACAAGGAGAGGTGGTCATTTCCACTGCATAGGTCGGGAAGCGGAGGCCCAGAGAAACCGTCTTTCGCGTCGGAGGAGGCTGGAATTCCGATCTCCATAGTTCAGGCCTTTGCACACAACCCTCTCAGCTGTCCCGGCCCTCGCTGGCCAGGTATCTGAGACGTGTGGCAGAGGCACCTGGGTTCCTACATGGAACCCCTTCTTAAGTAACCAACAGGTCTGAGGAGTGGATGAGAAGGCCAGCATTGGGAGGAATGGCCAGACATACACTCCAACCAGGAATTAATTTCTGTGTCACCTGTCTCCCCAGTCTCCAAGAGAGGGAGAGAAAGCTTGCCACTTGTTGAATATAGAGTTGTCATCTCAGAACCAAGAAGAATTGGGGGTGGAGACCGTGCTGGAAAAAGTGTGGTCTGGCTCCCATGTATTATGACTTGTCTAATAAAGAACTGGAAGGGCCAGGGACCTACCTGTGGTGTTTAAAATCAGACACCAGGAGGGTGCTTGGCTGTTCTTCTAAGCAGCTTCCAAAGACGAGAGGGACAGAATCTCCCTGTAAATGACTTAGGATCCCCTACAAAGAAGAGACCACTGTACGGTGAACCCTGGGGTCTTAAGGGTGACCTGCTGTTTTCTGCCTGTCTTCATTCCAGCGCCAATCCAGCCTACAAGCACTCTTTATGAGCGTGGCTTTGAGAAAATCATGAAGCGGCAGAATAAAGAGCAAGTTCCACCCCCTGCTGCAGAGTCTAAGAAACCAGTAAACAAGAAGCAACCCAAGAAGGTGACAGCTGTTGCTAGCCAAAACCAGAAGCAGGGCCCGTTCCGAAGCCTGGAGGATGCACTGAAAGCTGTAAGTGTGCCTAGGCTTGGGGTGCAGAGAAAGCAGGGACTTGGGACATTCAGGCAAGTCCCAGACAGTATGGAAATGTGGAAGGAAAGAATGTTTGCACTTAGAATAGAATTGCACTTAGAATAGAAAGAAAGTGGGTGTTTGTCAGAAACATAGGTGAGAAGGAAGATGGAACTCCCAAGAACAAGATAGAGGCATTAGAAAAGCTGGTTTGGGTTCTCTGTCCCACAGAAGCAGTGGTCTCGTCTCCTGTCTTGCCTTTGAACATGAACAGAACCTGAGATAGCATTCTCAGGTGTCCCTGCCTCACGCCCTCTTAGGATCTGGATCTGGCAAAATTGTGGGATTCAATAGAAAACCTCCTTCAGCCACTTTCCAGCCCCTGTCCCACTTCCCTTCCCTTATAATTCACCATGGAAGTCTCTGCTCTGACAGCTGGATGTGGCAGCTCTGCAGAAGGAACTGGACAAGAGCCAGAGTGTGTTCACTGGGAACCCCTCCGTGTGGCTGAAGGACCTGGCCAGCTATCTCAACTACAAGCTCCAGACGCCACGGATGGAGCCCACTCTGAGCCAGTATCCACATGGTTAGTCCCCTGCCCCTCAGCTCAGATAAGGCCAAGGGCATTCTCAAAGGGGTGATGTTCCTAACAGTCCAGTGCCTCCACTGTCCTGATTCAGACCTGTGTCTGTGCACGTGTCCAGGCTTCCTTGGGGAAGAGAAAGCCAGCTCAATGCAAGGGCATCTGGTCCTAGCACTCACAGAGGCCAATGGCCCCAGATTATCCCTACAGCCTCGTGAGCCGAGAACTACGTGGGATTATCCGGGGGCTCCTGACCAAAGCTGCAGGGTCTGTGGAGCTCTTTTTTGACCACTGTCTATTCACCATGCTGCAAGAGCTGGATAAGACACCAGGTGAGAGCGCCCTATGAAGGATGACCATCTTGAGAGCTCACTCCTTTTTTCTTCTTCCAACATGGTCATCAGTTCTCTTTTCAGTAAGAAATGTGCTCATGTCCACATTTTTGGAAAGGGAGAGGAAAGGGATTAGAATTTGGACTCACATCTGAAATAAAAAAGTGTTGGGATGCCAGGTCATAATGAGTAAATTTGAGGACATGTCTCTCTAGGGGAGTCGCTACATGGGTACCGCATCTGTATTCAAGCCATTCTGCAAGACAAGCCCAAGATTGTCACCTCAAACCTGGACAAGGTGAGGCCTGGATGGTGCTGGGGAAACAAGAAATAGGACTAGGGGAACTAGACAGACTGCATTGCTGGGCTTGGGAAGGAATAACATAATATCATTAGCATTTACTGTGCATACTCTATTAGATAAGGATGACCCATATATTCATTTTATCAATGGAATGGCTGGGTCGTAGAGGTCCCATAGCTCTCCTATAATTGAGGTGGGGGAAGCTATCACTTGAATCATGATGCCACACTGCAGTGGCGTCCCACTGTCCTTGGCACCTGCCCCACAAGGATCTGTAGTACTCCTGGTGTGCTGCCTTATAACCTGCCCTTTCCACTCACTTCCTCAGTTCCTGGAGCTTCTGCGGTCCCACCAGAGCCGACCAGCAAAGTGCCTGACCATCATGTGGGCCCTGGGGCAAGCGGGTTTCACCAACCTCACTGAGGGACTGAAAGGTAGCAGACAGAAGGATGGGTTAGTGTCACCTCTGATGGCCCCATGCGTGAACCTGAGACTTGGTGGCTTCTGATTCTGCAGTGTGGCTGGGGATCATGCTGCCTGTGCTGGGTATCAAGTCTCTGTCTCCCTTTGCCATCGCATACCTGGACCGGCTGCTCCTGTGAGTAATGGGGGGACAGCCAGGGGAAGGCCCAGGGTGTCCACAAGAGGCTGTCTCGGCAAAATGGGATGCCATGATCCTGGTCTCCATAGATGCGAGGAAAATCAGGACCAGCTCCTCCCACCTCCGAGTGTGATGGTGAGGAAGGAAAGGGAGGGAGCCATTGAGGGCTGGGGCTGGGGTAGAGTCTACGCCCTTTCCCCTGTACACTGCTTAGCTGAGTTCATGGCTGGAGCCCCTCGGTGGTTTCCAACAAGCCTGTTTCTTCTTTGTCTAGGATGTATCCCAACCTCACCAAAGGCTTTGGCATGATTGGCCCCAAGGACTTCTTCCCACTTCTAGACTTTGCCTATATGCCCAACAACTCCCTGAGCCCCAGGTAAGACTGCTCTGGAGCATGCGTACTAGAGAGATATTCCAGGACAAAACGAGCCACAACCACCACCTCTCCCCACCACCGTCCTAAAATCACAGCCGAAAAGCTCAACAGTCGATTTCAAGGGGTCTGTGGAACCCAGAAATGATTTCCATCCTTGAGCATGACGATTCTTTGAGTGATTCTTTACGTTGGGCGGGCAGTTTTTAGGGAGAGAAGCTTAAGTTTTCGACAAACCTGGCAAGGTGCTTCTATGAACAGAGACGCAGAACCATCCACAGACGCTCAGTGACTCTTCCTTCAGGCCAGGAGTGAGCTCACATGTCAAAGTTCCATTCACAGCCTGAGTCTGGCCTCTTCCCCTAGCCTGCAGGAACAGCTGTGCCAGCTCTTCCCCCGATTGAAGGTGCTGGCATTTGGGGCCAAGCCGGAATCTTCCCTGCACACCTACTTCCCCTCATTCCTGTCCAGAGCCACCCCGAGCTGTCCTGCTGCCATGAAGAAAGAGGTGAGACGCCTTCCCCTGCCAGAGCACAGCTGCAGTCGGCCCTGAGGCTGACTCCCCGTGTTCTGCTCCCTTAACCACTTGTCCCACCCACTCCTGTTTTACCACAGGGGCATGGGCCTGAGAGGCAGGAGGGTGCTGGGTGAGGCCCTGTCACTTACATACAAGATTCTTACACTCAGGCTGTAGCTCAGGGGCCACACCTACCTCATGACAGCTTCTCAGGGGCCTTGACCCTTTGTGGCAGAGGCCTTGTTACCAGAAGCCCTCCTTTACACCACCCTGAGGGCACAGCATTCTCTCTCCTTTGTCGTGTGCAGCTCCTGGCTAGCCTGACCCAGTGCCTGACTGTGGACCCCCTCAGCACTAGTGTCTGGAGACAACTGTACCCTAAGCACCTGTCACAGTCCAGGCAAGTGGGGGTGGGGTCACCCGCTGATTTACACAGAGAAGCCTCATAGTCGATGCTTTCCAGACTATGCTGGTGTGTCATCCGGAAACCCTGGTCACTGTCCTCCAGGCTCACAGTCTGAGTGAGACACAGTTGGGGTGCCTTTAAAGAACTGTTATGGGTGGGGGTCTCTCAGCCCTAAGAACCTGGAATTGTAGGCAGAGGGGCAAGCAAGCCCAGGGACTGCTGACTGACAGGGGCGTGCTCTTCCACAGCCTGCTGCTGGAGCACCTGCTCACGTCCTGGGAGCAGATCCCCAAGAAGGTGAGGAGCTGAGAGGATGTGGGGGCCCGGGTTTGTCTTGGTTCTAGTTTGTGCCCCTTAACCTCCGTCCTCCCTTTCCTGTGCCTTTGACACAAATGCGAAGCGAGATGGAGGCTGAGAATCCTTTACTAGCCAGGGATCAGCTCTGAATACTAATACTCAGCTCCTGGTATTCTGTAGGCACGGAAATGTTTGCAGGAGACCATTCAGTCCTTCACACTGACCAACCAGGAGCTTCTGAAGAAGGGCAGTGGCAGCAATGAGCATGTTGTCACCTGTGACACAGCCTGCAAGGTGTGACACTCAACCTCCAATGCACCGGAAGTCCTACATGTGTCTTGTCACACCCTATGTCGATTGGGCCACGCCTCTGTCCCAACCGTCTGTGGATCCCCCACTGCCCTGAACTTATACGCCGGGGCTCACAGTGGGAAGCAAGGGCCAGCCTCCCCTTCTGACCGCTGTCTTCTCTGTTGTGCCAGGGCTTGCTGCAGCAGGCCCGGGGCCCTCGGCCACCCTGGGCCCGGCTGCTTCTGCTGCTTCTGGTCTTTGCAGTAGGGTTCCTATGTCATGACCTTCGGTCGCACAGCTCTTTCCAAGGTAAGGAGTGGCCTATTGTCTGGGAGGAGAAAACGGTGGGGGACACAGCTATGTGTAGCATCTCCAGACCACCCTTGTCCTAATGAATCCCCAGTGCTACAGAGCAAACACTTCCACCTCAGATAGTCTGTGCAGAGGCCAGTGGCACTAGTCCTTTGCAGGAGAGAAATGGGTAGAAATTTACATCACCTGAATACATGTTTTCTCCTTTTAACTTCTGAAGGAGAAGAAAGATTTTTGCCTCAGATTAAGATCATAGCTAGTACGGGGCTGGGGATTTAGCTCAGTGGTAGAGCGCTTACCTAGGAAGGGCAAGGCCCTGGGTTCGGTCCCCAGCTCCGAAAAAAAGAACCAAAAAAAAAAAGATCATAGCTAGTAGGCCGAGAAAGATGTGGCCAAACAAACATGCTTGCAGACTTGACAAGCTGAGTTCCTTCCCCAGGGTACCAACTCCACTCCTCTGACCTCTGTGTGCATGCTGTGGCATGTGCGCGCTATTGCATGTGCACATGCATGCACTAAATGAACTAGTATATATAATTTAAAAACAAAAGATCACAGCTAATAAAAGGGCAGAGAGTCAAACCTGAAGTTTTCTGACTTTAAGTCCAGGATTCCACAGTGTCCTGTTCTTCCTTTCCTGACCCAGCAGAAGGTTTTCAGCCCCTCACACCAAATCATCTTCCAAACCTGTCTAATTAGACCCAAGAGCACATGAAAATGCTCCATTGCCTCACTCTGCCTACCCAGGGACCTGGGATGTCTGTCTTTTAAGTCCTTGCCCCTGCTTCCCCACTCACTGGAGGCTCCCTTTGCAGCCTCCCTCACTGGCCGGTTGCTTCAATCATCTGGTCTCTTGCCTGTTGCCCAGCAAGTATGTGCCAAGCTCTACTCCTACAGCCTGCAAAGCTACAAGTGAGCTATTGCCAAGGAGGGCAGGGTGTGCTAGTGGTCAGGGTGGGTGGGCATGGACAGTGGGAAGAATACTCCTGTCCCTCGTCCTCCCTCTTTTGGCTGTTCTTTGGTGAGCATGTTGGCTAAGGGAAGCTTAGAGTACACCTCTCTCCTTCCAATTTGTCTACAGCTGGCTGCAGGAGACCTTGCCAGCCTGTGGCTCCTACCTGCTTGCTGTGGTACAGCCCAGTTTGCAGCTGGCCTGGACATACATCTATGCCACATTCAGCTTCCTTTCTGCCTACTGTGCCTCCTACCTTGCCTTCTTCAGTGACAGCCTTGCTGGTGTCTTGCAGAGGGTAAGCTGGAGATCAGGAATTAAAAAAGGACCCTTCGTCCCAGGGACAGGGTTCTCAGAAGGGAACAGTTCAGCATGGGCAGAATCCTTGGGACAGGACATCGCCCTTACCATCTTACCTTAACCATTCTCCATGTCCTGCTGCAGGTCCAGCTCCCTGAGGCCCTGCACCAGCTCTTCCACTCCTTGAAGGAGCTGCTGCTGCTTTTCTACCATAGTGTGCTGCTGCCCATGTGGCACTTACTGCTTGCAGCCCTGGCCCAAGTCCAGGAGCATTGCCACGAGGCCTGCAGGTAAACTCACCCTAGGCTCTACAGGGCCCCACTTCTGTCCCTGGGAACAAGGCTGCACCATTCATTTTGTCACAGTCAGTTACTCTGGAATTATGGGTTTAAGCTGTAGCCCCTAACATAATCCCACACATGATCCCCAGCCCTCTCAGTTGTTCTGCTTTTCTCCTAGAGGGGAAATGACCTGGGACTGCATTAAGACACAGTTCAGCACAGCTGCCCATTGGACCTGGCTCTGCCTGCAGGATGTCACAGTGGCTTTCTTGGACTGGGCACTCACCATGATATCCCAGCAATAGACCCTGCCTGGCTGGCCACTGGTTTCTGTGGTGGGCTAGCTACTGGAGAGTGCTGGGGGTTAGAGGAGGCAGCCCTCTCTTCACTCGGTGCCTGAGTTCTGCCTCCCAGGCAAGAGGCTAGGTGTCTCGGCCTTACTTCTCCATCTCCTATCTTCAGGGGACTGGGAAGAAGCTTCTCAGCCTCCTGCCCACAGGTCTGTTACATCAGACGTCTACTTACATCAGGCCCAGTTGCACATCCTCCAAGCTTCCTCTGGGCTGACAGCCTTTCTCCACTTCTCTCTCCCCTCTCCATCCCTCCATCTCATCACTTATGCCACCATAGCCCACCATAGCCCACCTCCAGAAGAAGGGAAGTAGCCTCCCTTCCCTGTTCCTGGTCATCACTTAAACCACAACAGAAAACGGAACGGACTTCAGAATGGCCAGCACCACGGGGGCCAGCAACAGCCTCACTTCTACTAGCAGCCTGGGAGGCCATCAATGGACATGCAGGCCATGTGGACAGGCCTGTTACCTCAGAACACCCAGAACATGCACACCTTCTAAGGAGGCCACTTGTCCCCTGCTCTGTTAGTGAGCGCCCTGGCTTCTCAACTCCATTCTGCTTGGTACTGGGGCTCCTCTCAGTCAGATCCGTCCACAGCACAGTCCACATGAAGGGCAGCGCCCTTCCTTCCATCAGCCTGCAGAAGGGAGTCAACATGGCTTCTGGGGAGAATAAAGGACACACACTGGGTTTCTAGCTTCCCTTTCTGAATCTTCATATGGAACTCCCCATAGTTTGGGGACAGAACAGTAGAGCCTTGAGCCTCTGCCTGGGGTGTAGTAGCCGTAGTTGAGCTTCTGTCTGGGGGTCTACCATTACCACTCAAAACTAGGCTCCCAGGGTTCAGTTGGTTTTAGTGATTTTGTCTGACTTGATTCCTATCCAAAAATTTACCTCAGTGTGATTGGGAAGGCAGGAGCAGAGCAGGGTGGTCTCCTAATCCTTAATTTATTAATTGGCTCGCTGTACAAGGCAGTGGGTTTAGAACTCCAAGAGGGGAAACCAGGGCTTAACACCAGTTTCTGTTTTGGTTTGAGATAGTGCATTGCAGGTGTTCTCATCTCTTGGGCCTTGGTGACTAAGAAGTGTTGCTTCTCCGGCAGCGCCACAGGTCAGCAGCAGCCACTTCCTTTACAACCCCTTTCCCGTGGCACCTGGAGATGCCCTCTGTCCCTTCCCCAAGTGAAACTTTGGAGACATCTTGACCCAGTTTATACACCCTGGCCTCTGGCTTTTGCTACTTATTTTAGGAAGCCACAGAGGCTGCTCCTGGCTGGCCCCTGGCAGTTAATCATGTCCTGTTGTTCCCAGTGAGAAAAAGCTCTGGCCATCCAAGGACCAAACACAGCCAGCTAGGTCAGATTGTCCAAGTGCCCCACATGTTCTGTGTGTTCTTGTCAGTCAGCCACAAACAGTTCATTCACCCTACCTCATGTGTTGGAGAGGACAGCCAGGAGCAGCCACAGCACAGGCCCAGGCTACCAGAAGAGTTAAGGATGCTAACCTGGTTCATTTTTTTAATCCAATGACCTTAGCCGTGCCCTCGTGTGTTTCTGGCTTCTCTTCTGCAGTGGTTTAACTTGGGCTCATAATTTCTGGTACTAAAATCCTTAAATACATTTTTTCAACTTAAATCAGTTGGCATCTCCATGGTACATTATGGGGACACTAATACCAACTCTATTTGGCTCTGTGAATCTGTTGGAAAAGGAGCTCTTGTGCAATTGTTTTGCCCCAGATGGGAACAGTACAGCACTTGTCTGTAGACGAGTGCCACCTGCTCTCCATTAAAGCAAAGCCAGACGTCCAGACGTTGCGTTTTTAAAGAGCTGTCAACAAATTTGAGTCCAAGATGAGCTAGTAAATGAAACCAGTGTGAATCCCAGACTATATTCCAGTGATGCTGACACTGTCACCGGTGATGACAGTGACCAGGAGGGTACGGGGCTGATGCACCAGCCACACCTCATGCTGCTGAAGTTCAACGGGTAACCTGTCACAAAACTAAAATGCGGTTTGTCTATTACCATTCCTACCCACTCAGACCTGGGTGTGTATTGTGTATCAAGTTTCTACCTTTCTTTGCTACTTTGAAGTCCTCAGTTTTGACTTAGGACAACCTGGTGGCTGCCTGACAGACAAGGACAGAAAATGTTGCTGGGCTCACACCCGCAGCATTTATCAGTTCATTCTCAAAACACCACCGCCCTAATGTGGCTTGCTCTCCACAGCAGTGGACACCCCAGTTGTCCTTCACACAGCTGTCTATATGGTTGGGTAGCTGCTGAGTGAGTTATTGTCATCTAAGCAATAGGAAACTTGTGTGAATGCTTAGCCACTCTTTCTAGAAGGGTTTCACACCATCCAGGGTATGGGTGGGTGTTTAGTATTGTGCATTCTGTCCCTTAAAAAAACGAATGGGGGTTGGGGATTTAGCTCAGTGGGACCCTGGGTTCGGTCTCCAGCTCTGAAAAAAAGAAAAAAAAAAACAAAACAAAACTAATGTACCAGGCAGTGTGGCGGTGGCGCACTCCTTTATCCCAGCACTCAGGAGGCAGAGGCAGGTGATCTCTGCCAGCCTCATCTACAGAGTGAGTTCCAGGCCAGCAGGGCTACACAGAGAAACCTCCTTTTTTCTTTTTTTCTTTCTTTCCTTCCTTTTTTCTTCTTTAGGATTTATTTACTTTATATGAGTACGTTGTCACTGTCTTCAGACACACCAGAAGAGGGCATCAGGTCCCATTACTGATGGTTGTGAGCCACCATGTGGTTGCTGGGATTTGAACTCAGGACCTCTGGAAGAGCAGTCAGTGCTCTTAACCTCTGAGCCATCTCTCCAGCCCCAGTAACCCTATACTCACCCTCCCACCACCCCCAAAAAAAATCCCAAAATCTATATACTATTAGTAAGTGATGGTAGCACACACTTTTTTTTGATCAAGTGTAATTTTATAGCAGTTTCAAATCCGTGTCCTCACCACCACCACACACCGACACACACGAACATGCACACATGCATGCTTCCCTACCATTGGTGTTTTTACCAGTGCAGAGCATGCACATGTTATAATCTGACCCTACACTCACTGAACTACCACACACGGTCTGTAGCTTGGACACACACTTCCATGGTTAGTAACTTGCATGAAATGCCTATTGTGGACCCAAGGGAGATAGTTCAGTGGTCAAAAGCACCCAAGTGCAGTCCCCAGCACTCAGACTGGATGGGTCACAGCCATCTATAACTCCAGCTCAGGTGTCTGATACCTTTGGTGTCCACAGGCACCTTCACTCATGTACACACACAATTACAATCAGTCTTCCATGCCTTACGGCATGTGTCTACCACTCAGATTTCACTGACCTGAAGATGCCCTAACTCCCCATTTTCCTTCCCCCAGAGCCACTGGAGGTCATTGGCCTTTATAATCTCCAGATTTTTGCCTTTCCCACATTGCCATGGTATTAGTAAGTGCACATATTTTAAATTATAATCTTTCTTACCACAGAGAAAGGTTTCTATTCCAAAAGAGAGCCAAGGAGGGTCCAGAGGAGGTAAAACCCTTAACTCGCCTTTAAGCATCGGCCAGCAGAACCAACCACCTGGGAAGGGAACTGGAAAGGAAGACAAAGCTCATTTTGATTAGTGGTTTCTGTTACATTTCCCACATTCCTATTAAACCACATACTCCAAATTTTCTGGATCATAGCCCCGTCTCTTAGTGGCTTGGCTGTGTCTGCCCCCTGATGTAGGGCCTGGCGTCATACAGCATTACACAGGGACAGAATGCTACCGTGAGAGACTTTCAGTAAGGAGCTGGAGGTGGCCTAGAAATCTCTCGAGATCCCAGCAGGAAAGTCACATGCGATAGTTCTATGGCCGCATTATTGTGGAAGCCACAGAAGAATGCGGTGTGTGGTCTCCACGTTATTAGATGCCACTTCGCTGTCCTCATCAAGGGTGGGTGAGGAAGTGGCACTATTCACACAAGTTAGGACAAGAGAAAGGACAAGATGGGTACCAACCCCAGTGTGATGGTAGTGCGCAACACCTGAAGTCTGTGGGAAGGAGTTAAACTTTCTCTCCACATCTCCTTAATAGACAGTTTATGTAAGTGAAGTCCTCTAAAGCCAAAGCAGGACCATCGGCCCACTGACTTCACTGAAGCTAAGCTTTTAGGACTATAGCAAGTTGTAAAGCTGGATGGGCACGCGACAACTAACACTATTAAACAGGAAGCGCCGCACTGAGTGTTGGTTCACACACCTTTAATCCCAGCACTTGGAGAGCAGAGGCAGGCAGGCCCATGAGTTCAAGGCCAGCCTGGTCCACATTGTGAGTTCCAAAACAGCTATGGCTACAGAGAGAAGTTTCTTGAAAAAAACACAATGATGACAATGATGATGATGATGATGATGACGACGACGAGCCAAATGTGAGGCACACTTCTAATTACAGCACTTGACATCCAGACAAGAGGCTCATCTTCTGCCTGGTCTGCTTGGTCTACCTGGTCTGCTTGAGACACTTTTCCCCAAAAAATAATCCCAGCACTGAAGGAGAGAGAGGCAAGTCAATCTCTGAGTTAGAGGCTTATATGGTATCCCAGACAGCTAGTACGATGTAGAAATACTCTGTCTCAAAAGAGAAAAAGCGTAAAGGACCAAAAAAGAGCGACCATTCTAGCAAACCAGTACTGAAAGTATAGTCAGAAATCCTCTAGGGGTTCTAAGAATTCAAGGTGGTTCTCTAAGATTGTCCTCATAATGCGGTCATAAGAGGTCATCTGCCTTTGTGACTGAGCCAAGCCCAGCTGGGTTTAAATACAAAACAACCAGGGTGTGGGTGGGAGGCCAGGCAGTGTTCCCCAAGTGTGATCTCCAAGTGTTGAGTCCTCTGGAGTCCTGTCCCCTTGAGTGTCCTTGGTGGATGGAGGACAGGCTTTGACACCACTGTGGGGACCAGAGTTCATGAACTCATCAAACAGAAGAACTCAGGACTTTTGAGAGACTTAATCATTGTTAGGAAACCTGAAACAGTCTTTCTCAAATAATATAGGAAAAAGCAATAAAGGATTCCTCCTGAAGTGGATATCTGAGGGTTATAGCAACAGCTAACAAGTATGTAACATTTTCCCAGATCAGGTTTTTTTTTAAAGACTTATTTTATTTTATGTATATAAGTACAGTGTTGCTGTCTTCAGACACACAAGAAGAGGGCATCTGATCCCACTATGAGATGGTTGTGAGCCACAATGTGGTTGCTGGGAATTGAACTCAGGATCTCTGGAAGAGCAGTCAATGTTCTTAACTACTGAGCCATCTCTCCAGCCCCCACCCCCACACCAGATCAGCTTTTTAAAAATTCTTTTCAGCGTGTGTGTGTGTGTGTGTGTGTGTGTGTGTGTGTGTGTGTGTGTGTGACACGTGCGCACATGTATACCATGCATGTACAGGTACCCAGAGAGGTTAGAAGAGGCCACTGGAGCTCGTGAGACTGGAGTTACACGCAGTTTCGAGGGTGCCAGATGAATGCTGGAGACTGGTCCCTGGCCCTCTGGAGGAACAGTGCTAACTACTCAGCTCTCTCTGCAGCCCCTACCAAGATTATTGTGATGGTGGTGATGACCTCGGCACTTCAGACCTATTAGTTACTTCTCCATCCTATTGTCATTTAGACCTTTGGCTCCTGCAGAAATCTTTGTAGAGAGAGGTATTGTTCGTATCTTAGAAAATCAAACGTTGAAACCAAATCTCAGTTTTTATACTGTAAATACCAAATCAATCTCATTAAAAAGCTCTGATGAAGCAGTAGACTACGCTGACTTTATCGGAAGCGTTGATGGTCGGAAGAATGAGCCTTTCAGCGTTCATAGTGCAGTAGCCTTTTGGAGGCCCGAGTAATTCACATTAATTTAAGGGTTGTAAGATTCCACTTGTGGAAAAAAATGTCATTGGAATTGTTTTAGGAATTCCATTGATTTATATATCTAAATAGGTCTATTTAAACAATAGTAAGCCTTCCAAACCACCTGGCATGTGTTTCCATTTATTTAAGGTGTTCAGTTTTTTATTGTGATGGGGTGTGCATATGCTGAGGCCAAGCTGAGGGGTTCTCTCCTTCCACTGTGGGTCCTGGGGCTTAGACTCAGGTCATCAGATACTGACTTTCACACAGTAAATAAGAGTTCCTTCCTCCTCCTCCCTCTCTTCCTCCTCTTCCTCCTCTTTCTCCCTCCTCTCCCTCCTCTCCCTCCTCTCCCTCCTCTCCCTCCTCTCCCTCCTCTCCCTCCTCTCCCTCCTCTCCCTCCTCTCCCTCCTCCTCTTCCTCCTCCTCCTCCTCCTCCTCCTCCTCCTCCTCCTTCTCCATATCCTTTTGAGTCAACCTAGGTAATTTGTGTGTTTCTAGGAATTGGCAGAATGTATTTAGATTACCTAATTTTGTTATATAATTATTTCTAGTACTTTTTTTTAAAAAAAACACTTTTTATTTATTCACTTTTTATTTGAGTACAACACTGTAGCTGTCTTCAGACACACCAGAAGAGGGCATTGGATCCCATTACAGATGGTTGTGAGCCACCATGCAGATGCTGGGAATTGAACTCAGGACCTCTGGAAGAGCAGTCAATGCTCTTAAGCCACTGAGCCATCCCTCCAGCCCTGTAGTACTTATTTTAAATCTCTTTACCTTATATGCTTCTTTTTAAAACGTACATTTACTGAATGTGCATGTGTGTGGTGTATGTAGAGATGAGAGGGCAATCTGCAAAAGTTGGTGCTCTCCCTCCACCATGTGGGTTTCAGTGTCAGACCCAGATTGCTGGCCTGGAAGAGGGTGTCCTTACCTGCTGAGCCCTCCTGACAGTCCAAGTGCTTTTGTTTTAAAATTTATACCCCATCCTAATCATATTTCAAATAGATTAAACTAAAATAGAACAAAGTTAAAAAGAAGGCATGTGGGGGTTGGGGATTTGGCTCAGTGGCAGAGCGCTTGCCTAGGAAGCGCAAGGACCCGGGTTCGGTCCCCAGCTCTTGGGGTGGGGGGGGGGGGAGAGCCATCTGATTGTTTGGGCTGGAGAGATGGCTCAGCGGTTAAGAGAACTGACTGCTCTTCTAGAGGTCCAGAGTTCAATTCCCAGCAACCACATGGTGGCTCACAACCATCTGTAATGGGATCTGATGCCCTCTTCTGGTGTGTCTGAAGACAGCGACAGTGTACTCACATGCATGAAATAAACAATAAATAAATCTTAAAAAAAAAGGCATGTGAATATTTAATCCATTTGCAAATCATTTACATAACAATATGCTAACTATCAAAGCAACAAAGAAAGATCCCAGAAAAAGGGGTGATAACTGTTTGTGCACAGAATTTTTTTTTTCATCTTTATTAAATTGGGTATTTCTTATTTACATTTCAATTGTTATTCCCTTTCCGATTTCCGGGCCAACATCCCCCTAACCCCTCCCCGTCCCCTTCTCTATGGGTGTTCCCCTCCCCACCCTCCCCCCATTACCACCCTCCCCCCAACAATCACATTCATTGGGGGTTCAGTCTTGGCAGGACCAAGGGCTTCCCCTTCCACTGGTGCCCTTACTAGGCTATTCATTGCTACCTATGAGGTTGGAGCCCAGGGTCAGTCCACGTATAGTCTTTGGGTAGTGGCTTAGTCCCTGGAAGCTCTGGTTTGTTGGCATTGTTGTTCATATGTGGTCTCAAGCCCCTTCAAGCTCTTTCAGTCCTTTCTAAGATTCCTTCAACGGGCGTCCCATTCTCAGCTCAGTGGTTTGCTGCTGGCATTTGCCTATGTATTTGCTGTATTCTGGGTGTGTCTCTCAGGAGAGATCTACATTCGGTTCCTGTCAGCCTGCACTTCTTTGCTTCATCCATCTTATCTAATTGGGTGGCTGTATATATATGGGCCACATGTGGGGTAGGCTCTGAATGTGTGCTCCTTCTGCCTCTGTTCTAAACTTTGCCTCCCTATTCCCTCCCAAGGGTATTCTTGTTCCCCTTTTAAAGAAGGAGTGAAACATTCCCATTATGGTTATCCTTCTTGAGTTTCATGTGTTCTGTGCATCTAGGGTAATTCAAGCATTTGGGCTAATATCCACTTATCAGTGAGTGCATACCATGTGTGTTTTTCTGTGATTGGGTTACCTTACTTAGGATGATATTTTCCAGTTCCATCCATTTGCCTATGAATTTCATAAAGTCATTGTTTTTGATAGCTGAGTAGTATTCCATTGTGTAGATGTACCACATTTTCTGTATCCATTCCTCTGTTGAAGGGCATCTGGGTTCTTTCCAGCTTCTGGCTATTATAAATAAGGCTGCTATGAACATAGTGGAGCATGTGTCTTTATTATATGTTGGGGCATCTTTTGGGTATATGCCCAAGAGAGGTATAGCTGGGTCCTCAGGTAGTGCAATGTCCAATTTTCTGAGGAACCTCCAGACTGATTTCCAGAATAATTGTACCAGTCTGCAATCCCACCAACAGTGGAGGAGTGTTCCTCTTTCTCCACATCCTCACCATTGTGCACAGAATTTTAAGATGTGTTTATATCATAAAGCACCACTACGAGAGAGAGAGAGAGAGAGAGAGAGAGAGAGAGAAAGAGAGAGACTTGGAGAAAAATGTTTGCAGCAAACATGCAAAGATATAGCTTTCATGTTAAAATCTACTCTAAATAAAAATCACTGAACACAAAATTGTGTGTAAAAAGAGCATAATTCATAAGTAACTCTGCAAATGAACACCACGCTTGCAAAAATATTCATTTCACCAATGAAGTAAAAAATGTAAAATAAGATGCAACTTATTTTGCCCATTATGGGGGCCAGGAAATGGAATGTGATGGTTTGTATATGCTCTGCCAGCCCAGGGGGTGGCACTATTAGAAGGTGTGGCCTTGTTGGAGTGGGTGTATCACTGTGAGTGTGTACTATAAGACCCTCATTCTAGCTTCCTGGAAGTCAGTGTTCTGTTAGCAGCCTTTGGATGAAGATGCAGAGCTCTCAGCTCCTCCTGCCCTGTGCCCGCCTGGATGCTGCCATGTTTCTGCTTTGATGATTATGGACTGGACCTCTGATCCTGAAAGCCAGCCCTAATTAAGTGTTGTCCTTATAAGGATGTGCCCTTGGTCATGGTATCTATTCACAGCAGTAAAACCCTAACTAAGACTCCTGTCAATAATAAAAATTCTTTCTCTCTTTGTGTTTGTTTATTTAGTGTTATGTGTATATAGGTGAGTGTGTATGTTTTTGCACATGTTGCTGGTGTTCTTGTGGAGGTTAGGGGAGTTGGTTCTCTCCTCCCGAAGGTCTAGTGGTCCCAGGGAATCAGACTCAGGCCTGTCAGACTTGGCCACAAATGCCTTTACTGCTGAGCCATCTTAATGGCTCTAAAGGATTCTTTAATACTTAAATCAATGAGTCGCTATGATAGAATCTCTCTATATTATGGAAAATAAATTGGAAACTTTTATCAAACAGTAGAAAACTCTCATGCTTTTTGACCAAACGAGCACATTCCTTAAAAACTGTCTCCATGGATAAGTAAGCAGGATTATAGGCAAGAAGTCCACACCTTTAACCCCAGCACAGGCAGGCACGTCGCAGGAGACTTCCAGAGCTTAAAGGTCAGACTTGTTTACATATGGAGGTCCAGTCTAGCCCCGTCTGAATAGTGAGATCCTGTCACAAACAGTACATACAGGTCTGTGGTCCCTAGGACTTGGGTCAGGAGCAGCCTGATAACATACCATCTTGTCTCAAAACAACAATAAAACCAGAATGATGAGAATCACAAGAGTATTTATACTGAAAATTTAAATATAAACTCTTCCATAACGATGAATAGTGGCAAAATCAAAACACGGAAAACAATATTTAATCAATGTTTTCAAAATGTCTCGACATCAGGAAGCGCTACTGAGTAAATGAATTCAATTTATTATAGTACTGGTTATAATAGGCAAAGTGAATGAAAGGTTGATGAGGCTGTGGAGAAACTGGAATCCACCCACACTTCTAGTGGGAGGCTAAAAAGGTTACATCCAGCCTTAACCCATGCTTTAACATAGGAAAAGAAGGAAGGAGAAAGGAGGGCAGGGACTGCTAGGGGAAGAGGAAAGATCATCAGGAGTGGAAACAAGGAAAGCATGTGATCAAAGTAGACTATAAAAATGTTAATAAAACCCATTACGATTCATATATGCTAATAAAGAGTTTTTTAAATGTTGCCACTGTGGATGTAGCTTGGCCATTCCTAAGAAAATTAAATATGTAACGTTACAATCCCATTCCTAGATACATTCCTAAAAGAAAGACTGGAAGTCAGTTAGCCAGTTAGCCAGTAGTTGCCAGGGAATGAAGGGATACGAAGCTGGAATCGATTACTTGAAAGGCAGCAAATGTTCTTCCTAGTGACTTAAAAAACATTTTGATCGGATGTGCTGGTGCATGATTTGATCTCAGCATTCTGGATGCTGAAACAGGCGAATCTCTTCGAGTTGGAGGCAAGACTGGTCCCAGGCTCCAGTCTGAACATTAAAAAACAGACCCTCTAATAGAGAGGCGGCATTTGCACAGTATTGGGACTGAATCGCTCACTTTGACTTTCTCTGATCTAAATCGTGTAAGGTCTGGTTAGTACTAGGTGGAAGACCCCTTTGGGAATTCTTGGTGCTGTAGACTTGAGAAACAAGATAAGAATGTTATATGAACCTCAAATTTTAAAGGTTTCACAAAAAAGGGGGACGGGCAGATAGCGGGTTTGGGTGTTGTAATGGGGAAAGGAAGCAGAGGGGAGAGAAAGAGAAATATAAATTGCTTAAAGTGCTAAGGACATGCCCTGAGAACTACTGCAGATGGGTTTCCGGCTCGGTGGCACCATCCCCCCCCACCTCCCCGCTCCCCATCAGAAGGAAATCAAAGCAAGATTTCAAACCACCTCTCTACCTGTCTGGGTGTTTCAGAACTGCCGGGTTCCTAGTCCCACCCACTCCGCCAGTCAGAGCAGGCTGCACCGAGGACCTGGGTGTTGAGTTTGTTCCTTTGTTTTAAAAAAATGGGTTAGCTTTCTGTGAGCCAATAGTAGACTGGCCCTGTGAGGAAAAGCAACAAATACGTGAGCCAGATACGGGTCAACTTGGTTGGCAGTGGAGCACAGGTGTGGCGGAAACCTTTCCCAGACCTCGACCATAAAAGCGAGGTTGTTTTATAAGTGCTGGGCACTGTAGGATCCGGCCGGTCGGAGGACTGCACCCAGCCAGAGGGCACCGGGAGCAGGAATCCGGGCCACCGCCGCATCCCAGCATCCAGAGCATAGGGGTCGCTGGCTCCTGCGGCTAGGTCTTCCCTTCTGGCTCGGGCCTCAGTGAATGGACCCCCGCACTTCAGCTAACGGAGAAAATGTCTTTCGCATCATCAGAACAACATGCTTTATACTTTCATCACGCCGAAAAACAAAGGAAACCTGGAGCAGAAGCAGCAAGCACGATTCGTAGTCCCAAACACCGAAACTAACGTCTGCTTAGCGGGAGGAACGCCGCCCCGGCTTTAGCCTCAATTCGGCTCACGGCGAGCTCCTGTGCAGGGTGCGAGCACGCCAGCCCGTCTTTCCTTCAGGTCCCGGCTCCTTTAGCTTGGGAAGAAACACACGAATTAGAAAAAAAAAAAATTCTTGGTAAGCATTAGAGGGAAAACCGCAACATGGCAAAGCAGCGGAGCCTTCGATAGCTCAGTTGGTAGAGCGGAGGACTGTAGTTCGTGTGATATGGCAATCCTTAGGTCGCTGGTTCGATTCCGGCTCGAAGGACTTCGTGCACTACTTTTTTAGCCACATCCCCATGTGGAGGGGAAACCGCTTACTTGAGGATAGGCAGTATATGTGCCTAGCTACTGCTGACCTAGGGTAAAACACGTAGGCAGTTAAGTAGTCGGAGTACAATGTACCTTGTCCGCGCATTAGGGGTAAAGAGATAGTGACATGTACTTCAAGTAAAATTCTTATTCCTTATGTGTTTATTACATGACTCAGTTTCAAAACTTTGTTGAGAGTTCCACTCGGAATACATTAGAAACCGTCCTGTCAGAAAACTTTGTATAGGTCACGGGAAGGTACAACACTACAGCTGGGGGATTAGCTCAAATGGTAGAGCGCTCGCTTAGCATGCGAGAGGTAGCGGGATCGATGCCCGCATCCTCCACTTCCTTTTGCTACACCATCAGGTTCAGGATCTGTTCTCCGCGTTTTGTTACACAGTAGAGCGAGGAGCGCGGTATGCAAAGATCGGCTTCACATGAATTTTTCTTATTCGCAGGTAAGTCTTTTCCTGTTTCCCGCTCCCTGCTTTGTCTTTCCCGCCTCGGGGAGGCGGGCCGTTAACTGCCTACAGAGAAGACGCCTTCTGAGCCTCACACGGCGGTGGCCCGCGGAAGCCCCCAAACGGCCCCCTCACAGGTACCTGCCAACGTGCACGGAACACTGCGTGGCGACCAATGGCAGTGCGCTTTACTGGGCGGGTAGCCAGCTGCAGCTGCGGCCAATAGGCAAGAGACTTCTTGTTTCCTGGCAGAGTGGGGTCCCGGCACCGCGGCTCTCTGGTTTTGTGTGGGTCCCGGGTGGAGGGCCCGGGTGCCGGGGCCCGAGGTGCCGCCTCGCTAGCGGGAAAGGGAGCGGGAGCAGCGGCCCGGAGAGAGGTGAGGGGCTCTGTGTGGACTGCGGCCCCGCCGGCAGGCCCCGCCCCCTTCTCTCAGCCGCTCCGCGGGAGCCCCCGTCGAATGCCACCCCGCCCCCCCGGCCTGCGGCGGCCCGCCAACCCCGCCTCTGGCTGACTACCTCGGCTCCTGTGGCCTCACCTCTGACCCCTAGGACCAGCCTTCCCGTCCTCCAGTATATCTGTCTCGACCCCTCCCACGCCTCCAAACCCCACCCTGCCCCGGACCCGCCAGGCAGTGCGAGGGTCCTCGGGAATCGAGGAGCTGCCTGCTGCTTCCAAGCGGGACTCTACTGGCCCAGCCTTCCTAGGGGTGCTTAGGACGCCCGTTACCCACACCTTCGAGGGTAGCTTTTGCACGGGCTCGTGTCTACAGGGCGGGAGGATGGAAACAGACCCTAATTGGAACTGAGGTTCAGGGCAGGTGAGCAAGTGGCTTTGGCCGGGTATAGGCTACGTTTTCATAATAGGCGTAGTAAAAGGAAGGGGGTGGTAATAACGCTCTTCAAGGTCTCAGAGAAACGACAATATGATTCTAGTCAATGCTTGTGAAGACAAAGAGGTAAAGAAAGGAAGCTACCATTTACACTTAGAAACTTGGTTTTTCCTGCTCTGGGCTGTTCAGTACAAAGCCAGTCTAGGAAATTTTAATACGGCCCCTCCCTCATACAGTCTGTGGCAGTCATCTGACCTCTAGTCTCTGCTCCTTGGGTTGTTAAGCTTGAGAATCTAGCGTTTTTCAACTCAGCTATGGAAGCCACTGAGCATTCGACTTGGGAACAGTGGCGATGTAGTAAAATAAGGTGTTTTTAGGTCACTCCTACTCCTTGGGTGTCCAGAGACAAAGTTGTGCCCCCGCCCCCCCCCCTCTCTCTCATTGCGTCCCTATTTCTCTTGATCCTGCTAAAAGGCTACTTCTATGTTCTCTAAGAAATAGAGCGTTTTCCTTCATAGAGTACTAAAAACATTTCTTATTTATCCAGAGATACAAAAAACATTGTTTCATTTTCTGCCTCTCCTCCCTATCCCAACTTTCATTTTTTTTCTTCAGCTCTCAGGGCCTGTGTGGGGCAAGAGGATGCTTTCCCAGCCTCACCATGGAGCTGCGCTGTGGGGGATTGCTGTTCAGTTCTCGCTTTGATTCAGGGAACCTAGCCCATGTGGAAAAGGTGGAGACTGTGCCTAGTGATGGGGAAGGCGTAGGAGGGGCGGCAACAGCCCCCACTAGTGGTTCTGCTTCTTCCCCTGACTACGAGTTCAACGTATGGACGCGCCCAGACTGTGCTGAAACAGAATATGAGAATGGGAACAGGTATGAGGACTTAGAGGGTGGGTGGGAATGTCCAAGTGCCTGTAGTCAGTTCTTTGACTTTGTACTTGCTAGCCCAGTATCTCTTCTAACCCCTTCTCCCTTTCCTCCTTAACAAATAGGCCTTTGCTGTTTGGACTTGATTCAGCTTTCTCCCCACATCCTCTCTGACCCTCCCACATCCAACAGCTGCTCTCTCTTTTGACTCTCAGGTCATGGTTCTACTTCAGTGTCCGGGGAGGAACTCCAGGAAAGCTTATCAAGATCAATATTATGAACATGAACAAGCAGAGCAAACTATATTCTCAGGGCATGGCCCCCTTTGTGCGCACATTGCCTTCCCGGCCACGCTGGGAACGCATTAGAGAGCGGCCCACCTTTGAGGTAAGTTCTTCATTAGGAGGAAGGACTGGGTGTTGGTAGAGGAAACACATTCCTGAGAGAGTCCCAGGCAGGTGCAAACCCCTACGTTTTAGTATCTTCTTTCTTCCACCCCTAGCTGGGGTCCAAGATGAGCCCCTGCTTCAGCAAGCCTGAAGAAGCTGGTTCACATATGGAAAGTATCAGATGGGAGGGAGTTGGTAAAGGTGAGAGAGGCATGAGGTCAGTTCCCGGTGTCCCCCACCGGAGGAGCTCAGTGCTGACACAGATGACATGTTTCCCCCCTCTTCCTCCTCTGCTCCCCAGATGACAGAGACACAGTTTGTGCTATCCTTTGTTCACCGTTTCGTAGAGGGCCGAGGAGCCACCACCTTCTTCGCCTTCTGCTACCCCTTCTCCTACAGTGACTGCCAGGATTTGCTAAGTCAGCTAGACCAGCGCTTTCCAGAGAATTACTCTGCCCATAGCAGGTGCTAATCCCATTCTTATCCTGCTATACTGTGGGTTCTGTAGCACTGCTGCTGCTTCCGGCGTTTGTCCTAAGAGCTCTCAGCCAGAACATCATCAGTCTTTCCCCTGTGTAGAGTGTAGCGTGTACAGTTGGAGAAAGGTGCTCCTTTGCCACCATAACCAGCGTTTCACCACCTGTTCTCCCTTCTCCCACCCGCCCAAGCATGCCCTGCTCCAGTTCTCTCGAGCCATCCTGAATTTAGCCAGTACTGTGGCTGCTCAGCACGTCTACTGTACAGAAATTAATCTGTCCTGATGTACCACAAACCAGGAAAGCAAGAAAAAAAAATCACCCTTAAATAACGGGTGAAGGAGTGATGACAGCAAGAGGGCTCAGTGCATACGGAAGGGAGCTTGCTGCCAAGCCTGACAGTATGAGTCCGTCCCAGAACAAACATGACAGGAGGAAAGAACCAGCTCCTACAAGCTGTTCTCTGACCTCCACATGTGTTATGGCATGTGCACATGCATGTGTGCTCATGCAAGAATACACACACATATGCTGAAAACTTCAGTCCTATATTCTGCATCTAGCAGTGCAAGCCCACACATATCCTTATCCTCACCAGTTCAAAGGACTATGAGGCCCCAAAGGTTATGGTGAGGGACCAGCTAACATAAGTCCTAGGCTGGCAATGCTGCATGCCTCTCGCTAGGACTTGAGGGACTTCTGACTGTTGATTTCATCCCTGTAGTCCTCTGGATAGCATTTATTACCACCGAGAGCTTCTCTGCTATTCTCTGGATGGACTTCGGGTAGATCTACTAACAATCACCTCCTGCCATGGGCTTCGAGATGATCGGGAGCCCCGTCTAGAGCAGCTATTTCCTGATGTTGGCACTCCCCGACCATTCCGTTTCACAGGCAAAAGGGTAAGTGGGAAGAACATAAGAGGTGTGTTCTTGGGTGGAAGAGATGGCTGTTTTAAGAATACTTGATACTGTGGTTCAAAGGATCCTTGTTTGGTTCCCAGCACCCACACTGTGCGGTTGCCTGTAACTCCTGCTTCAGGGGAGGCCTCTGCAGGCACCCACATACAGACACATTGACATACACAGAAGTAAAACAGTACTCTAACCTTATCCTATTTCCAGCCACAGTGGGTAGCTCAAAGCTGTTACCTCTACACATTCTGGACCCAGCTTAACTTGTAGCCTAGGGCAGAGGATTACAGTCTGTACCTCTGGGAAAAGCCAACTAGAAGTCTCAAGGCTCTTTCTGCCTCAGCCACCCTTGCCCACATACTGTCAGGGTAGAACTATAGCACCACTGACCTCCTGTCTGCTTCCTTCTCCACCTCAGATATTCTTCTTAAGCAGTAGGGTTCACCCTGGAGAGACTCCATCTAGCTTTGTCTTCAATGGCTTTCTGGACTTCATCCTTCGACCTGATGACCCCCGGGCCCAAACTCTCCGTCGACTCTTTGTTTTTAAATTGATTCCCATGTTAAACCCTGATGGTGTGGTCCGGGGCCACTACCGGTAAGTAGCCGAAACAGCCTTTCTGCCTTTTCCCCAGTCTCGTGTCTCACTTTGCTGTGAAGGTCAGCCAGCCTTCTGGCTGGTTTGTATTTCTAGTCCTCTTGTACCCTAACCAGGGCAAGCCCCTCTAATCTTCCAGTGAGCTGAGAGGGGATGTAATTCATGTAGACACATCCTGAGTGGGAGCAAAAGCCGGTGAAGACTAGCTGGGTCGAGGGGACTGTCCTTGGACTTCTATGGTGGTGTGACAGCAAATGAAGGAAGGAAGGCTTCTGTCTTTCCCAGCATGATTTAAGCCTTTCACTTTATAAGTCTCCAGTGTCCTTGTCTCCTACCCTAGTGTCTCCTCTGGTGGCCCAGACATCTAGAGCCTGTTCAGTCCTGTCTCCCTACAGCACAGACTCCCGTGGAGTGAACCTGAACCGTCAGTACTTGAAGCCCGATGCTGTCCTGCACCCAGCCATCTATGGCGCTAAGGCCGTGCTGCTTTATCATCACGTGCACTCGCGCCTCAACTCCAAGAATCCCTCGAACCAGCAGCCCAGCAGCCTTCATCTTCCTCCTGAAGTTCCTCTTTCTGACCTCGAGAAAGCTAATAATCTCCACAATGAATTGCACCTTGGGCAGTCACCTGATGGGGAAAACCATGACAGGTGGACTGAGACAGAGCCGACAGAAGAAAAGACTGACCCGGTGTGGATTATGCCACAACCGATTCCTGAACTTGAGGAGCCAGCCCCTGACGCCATCCCCCCAAAAGAGAGTGGTGTTGCTTACTATGTGGACTTGCATGGACATGCTTCCAAAAGGGGCTGCTTTATGTATGGAAACAGCTTTAGTGATGAGAGCACACAGGTAGGGCTCTTAAATATTGTGTGGCAGGAGGTACTGCAGGTTAGGAGATAAGAGTTAGTTACAAACAAGGCGGGAGGGAGACTTTTAGAGGAGCAGGGAGACCTATGCATACTACCTCTGTGCAAGCTTCAGAGGATGGAGAAATGGCACTAGGGCCTTATACCTTGGCCATTGTATCATGATGTCTGAGGGAAGAGCAAGCTCCAGGACTCCAGTCTTCCATCCAGCTTTGAGGAGCAGAGAAGGGAAATTGGGAGGAGGGAAACCTAAACGCTTAAAAGAAATAATGTTCAGTAGTGAGGCTTGAAGAAACCTTGCTTACTGCCGATGGTTGTGATGGCGTATGTGTCAGAGTCATGTGACTGACTGCTTTATTTTCCTTGCCCTTATCCCTTCTTTCTCTGTCGTCTTCTGAGTTGCCTTTTCTTCCCCCAATACAGGTGGAAAACATGCTATATCCAAAGCTCATCTCCTTGAATTCAGCCCACTTTGACTTCCAGGGCTGCAATTTCTCTGAAAAGAACATGTATGCCCGGGACCGTAGGGACGGCCAGTCCAAGGAGGGAAGTGGCCGTGTTGCAATCTACAAAGCCTCAGGGATAATCCACAGGTTGGGAGGAAACTGGCATAGTTGAGAAAATAACTAATTTAAAGGAAAAGAATACTTATTCCAGGGTGTTTGAGGGGCTGGAACCACCCAAGTCTTCTCAAAAGAAAGCCTCAGTTAGGAAGGTTGGCATTAATCTGGGAGTTTTATTTTTGGAGGTCTTCCTGGGCACATGGTCAGTTGTTACTTGGGAATTATTAGAATTTTCTCTTGGTCTTTACTTGCTTCAAAGTGGTTACTGTCATAGGCCATCTACAGTGTCCCTCAGTGTTCTGTTGTAACACCTGTTTAGGCAGGACACTGATAAAGATCTCTGTGTCTTAGCTACACACTTGAATGCAACTACAACACTGGACGCTCAGTCAACAGCATCCCTGCTGCCTGCCATGACAATGGGCGCGCCAGCCCCCCTCCCCCTCCGACTTTCCCCTCCAGATACACTGTGGAACTGTTTGAGCAGGTACGACTCCATAGAGTAAGTGGGAGAGGGGAAACCCCAGTCTGGGAAGAATTGACACCCATCTCTAAGATCCTCTGCAGGGTTAGCTGTCAAGGTGAAAACACAGGCATAACTCCTGATCCCAATCACAGACTTTATTTACCCTGGCACATCTAAGTAAATATGTGGTCTGAGCTGATCTCCCCATGGGTTTGAACTCCTAGGTTCAAAAGCACCCCATTATTGTAGTCTTGGTGTATCTTTTTCTAGGCACATAGGAGAAATAGAACTGTAGGTTGTAAACAGCACAAGCTCTTTCTTCAGGGAAATTCCTGGTTCCATGCACACCAGCCTCTGCCCTGAACAGCAAGTTGTAAATGGACTTGAGATAAAGAACCAGGGCACACCATTCAGAGTATCCACTGTTAGGCCCAGCCTCCTCTCTCCCGTCATGCTGTGTACCACGCCCCCAAACAGCACTAGGTTAGAGGGCGAAGACACTGAACCACACCCAACTCCCCAGGTGGGACGAGCTCTGGCCATCGCAGCACTGGACATGGCGGAGTGTAACCCATGGCCCCGAATCGTGCTGTCGGAACACAGCAGCCTCACCAACCTGCGGGCCTGGATGCTGAAGCACGTGCGCAATAGCCGAGGCCTGACCAGCACTGCAAACGTGGGCCTGAACAAGAAGCGAGGATCGCGGACTCCTCCCAAGAGTAACAAGTAAGGGCCTCGCCATGGAAGGAGAGAGCAGGGAAGTTGACCCGTTAGTGCTGAGCTCCTGGGGAGGCTGCCTGAGAATGTTTCCTGGGGACAAGGAAACTGGAAAAATGACCTCAGCTCCGGAGAATGGGATGCATCCACTTCCCTTCCACCTAAAGCCACATGGAAGGGAGCGGAAAATCAGGCCAAGGGACTGCTAGATCACAAAACTCACTGTCTTTGTGGCAAGGGCGTGGCAGGTCTCAGGTTCCAAAGTTGTGAATGACTAAGTGAAGAGGGTCCTAGAGCCAGCAAAATAAGGGAGACATTCTTTGTGAAGTCAAGCTACTTAGGATGAGCCTTCTAAGATGAGCTGGCATGTTCCAAGTTAGGCCCTCATGCATGGGCATACATTCTTTCCCTTGTTCCTGGGTTCCTATGCCCTTTCACCCCAAAGGTGAACTTTAATTGCCATATCCTGAGGAAACTTCTCCCAGGCCGGGGGTTTAACTAGCATCTGCTTTTTTGCAGTGGATTGCCTGTTTCCTGTTCTGAAAATGCCTTGAGCCGGGCTCGAAGTTTTAGCACTGGTACAAGTACTGGTGGTAGCAGCAGCCAACAAAATTCTCCACAGATGAAGAACTCTCCCAGCTTCCCTTTTCATGGCAGTCGGCCTGCAGGGCTGCCAGGCCTGGGCTCTAGCACCCAAAAGGTCAGCCATCGGGTGCTGGGCCCTGTCAGAGGTAAGCCAGTCTGGGAGCCCCTGCAGCAGGTGTTTGGTTGTTTGGGGCAGTGCTGGGGGGAAAGAGCTTGAAGACATACAAGGGGCAAATCAATAAAACTAGTCTGTAGCAGAAGACTCTGCAGCCTCTCCTGCGACCTTGTTCCCGCGGCATATCTTCAGAGCAATACTATGGCCAGCTCTAGGAAGAAGTCTCGGGGAGTGTAGCTTCAGCACATGCTAGGAGCCAGGAACATTCCCAAGGACAAAACACTAGCTAAAGCAGTGCCAAACCCAGACATGGAGCTTCATCAAGGACAATGTCCCAGTGTCGTCTTGTTGGCAGTAGGAGGAAATGTCTTAAGAATTTAAATGGCAGCACTGTAGAATGAAGAACGCTACCCACTGCTTCTGTGGGCTGAAACTTCCTGGCTTCACAATAGTGATATCGAGATCCAGTTCTTCCAAAGGAAAGCAGAACCGAAGCAGCTCCTATTGTAGGCTTAGAACCAACGGCCGTCCCTTTCCCAGCAGTGCACAATTGCTCAGCTAGTAAGTACCCTTGGGTCTTACTCCTTAAGAGAGTCTGGGTCAGGAGTTTATGACCAGAATGTGGGCTTGGAAGGGCCTGTGGTGGGAGAGAGACTTTTGTAGTATTACTCTAGAAATATATACCACAAATCAGTGATGTTGATATGTTCTGAGTCATAGCAATCTTGTCAAGACATGGAGCCTGGAGCTAAGAGCTGTGTTGTCCAGCTGTACACATTTTTGTGAGCATTTTTCTGCTATTCAGTTTTCAACCTGGCTTTTGGAATGGTCCTGATGATATGCACTGGGTTACAGATACAGTGTCTATAAATCTGACTGATAGATGGAGAAGCCCAGCTTCAGTTAATTAAGGTGGTCCCATTCCAAACTCCCTCTGAGATTCTAACTTAGAAATAATCATATGTATCGTGCTTTAAAAATATTAAATTAGTAATAATGCTTCATATTTAGATAGCATTTAATAATAAGAGAGTATCACAAATAGTTTCGTGTGTCTAACCAGGTCCTGTAGGGTGGATGATGGTCCCATTTTTCTGATGAGAAAACTTTAAGGGGTTGGGGATTTAGCTCAGTGGTAGAGCGCTTGCCTAGCAAGCACAAGGCCCTGGGTTTGGTCCCCAGCTCCGAAAAAAAGAAAAAGAAAAAAAACAAAAAAAAAAAAACAAAAAAAAAAACAAAAAACAAACCAAAAAAAAAAAAAAAACCCATGCAGGCCGTTTGGAGAGCCACTGTGGCAGGTCATAAGTAATTAAAGAATGCTCAGCTAAGAAACAACTTTGAAGAACAAATAGTATGTGGCTTGACAAAAGCAGCCTTCCAAAAATGAGAATGACAGCCATGCTCAGAAACAGCCCCTGGGCAGACAGCAAATCTCTATACTTAGCTGCGTCCTCACCCACAAAGTTTGGTGAAGACACGTGGGAAGTGTTTTGAAAACAAGGATGCTGAATTGAATGAGGGCATATGGTAGCTATAGTTGATTCTAAGGAAAACTGGAACAAAAGGAACTGCACACCTGGACAGGCAGATGGGCTTGCAGTCATCGACACATGAGCTGACCTGTACCAGAGTCTGCAAAGGAAAGAAACCTAAGAATTAGGACAGAAGCAGCAGGGCCCAGTAATGGTAAAAGACAGATGAACTGAGGCTTAAAGCTGTATGCTGCTGGAAAGCTATAGTGACATTAAGACAGTTGGAAAAGCAAAAGTGAACAGCCATTTAAACAGGTATAGAGTCCTTAAGACGCCTATGGAGGCTCTTCTCTCTTCCCTCTTCTTGTCTCCATCGTCCTCAATAAACCTCTTCCACGTGAGGAAAAAAAAAAAGACATCTATGGAGATGTCTTCTTGGCAGAACCATAGACAGGGCAAGTGAGGGGTTGGAGATTTGGGTCACCATATAGAAGTGACCCAAGAGAGAAGGCACAGTTCCTCAGGTGAACAACCTTGGAACAGAGCTGGTTAGAGAACCACTGTCCCTAAGACTTGCATAAATAGTTGTACATGGCAGGAAACTGGCTTTAAATCAAGGGGTCAGGATGAACAGTTTTTGTTTTTTTTTTAAGATTGATCTTATGTATATGACCACACTGTCCTTGACACACCAGAAGAGGGCATCAGATCCCACTACAGATGGTTGTGAGCCACCCTGTAATTGCTGGGAATTGAACTCATGACCTTTGGAAGAGCAGCCAGTGCTCTTAACTGCTGAGCCATCTCTCCACCCCAGGATGAAAGTTTTATCAAAATAGACACTGTAGGGAGTTTAAAAGTGAGATTTAAGACATCTAAGAGTTCTCTGGGCATTTAATGGCACAATTCTTTGAAGACCCTAAGGAAGGAAGGCTGGCTCTGATTTTAGATAGGGCTGCAATGCAAAGTAATTTGGACATCGTATCTTCAATCAACTATGGAGAAAACTTACTGTTCAGTGTGATCTGTCCTACCATGTTTTTTGTAACATTTGTTGCCACACCTCTGGCTCTTTGACTTCAACCACAGCAAACAATATGGTTTATTTATATTTGTGTATCATGTGACCCTATGTATGTCTGTGCATAAAAGCGCAGAGGTGTAGAGGGAAAAGAACAGCTGGTGGGTGTTTTCTCTTTCTATCATGCTGGTCTAGGGAACTGAGCTCAGCTTGTCAAGCATGCTGTGTTTCCGCTCACCTATCCTGGCTGGCCTGTTTTCAAAGCTAGGAAAAGCAAGACACCAAACCTCAGAAATGTTAACTTGAAATGTGCTGTATTTTACAACCCCCAAATTTGGATTGTGATAACTGTTATTTTATTTGAATTTATTTATAAAATTCAGATGTCAGGTGTGGTGGTGCATGTATGTAATCCCTCACTTGGGAGATAAAGACAAGGCCATCCCTTGACTAGATAGTGAGTTTGAGACCAGATTGGACTACATGAGACCTATCTACCCACCCACTCCCCATAAAGAAAATTCAATTACTGTTCATATTATATTTAACTATACATTTTTTATTGGTTTTATTGATTTGAACAAACATGAGAGTGGAAGTTCCAGGCAGTTTTCCCAGAAAAGACCTGGCTAGCTCAGCGAGCAGCGTAAGGCAGCCGGGGAACTGGTGTGAAAGGCACTGTCTCGAGCTGTGAGGCAGCAGATGTAAAAGGCCAATGAATCTCCAACATCAAACAGGAAAGCTCCTAACACAGGAGGCCAAAAAGTTTAAGTCCTAATTCGTAGTACCTGACCTTAGGGCAGAGTCTACCTGACTCTCCCCAGCAGCAAAACATGCTCTACCAAGTACCTTCCCAGGCCTGTAGCACAGTTCCAGTCTATTGTCTCAGAAACGATGGCAGTTGCTATGCTAGCTGCTGTGGCTACAGGGGTAAAAAGAGGTCATTGGAGAATACAGAAGTGAGAAGTCGGGTGTGCACTGCAAAAGCAGAGGTGCACAGCCTGGGGCGGGGGTGGTGGGTAGGGTGACAAGGCAGCCTCTCCTGTACATTACACAGGCATGTAAGGCACCTAGCACACAAGTCCATAATATCATACAGCAGCTGCCTTCAGTTTTGCATTCCCGAGATCTTTGCATGATCCTCACCTTGGCCCTTCAGCTTATCCAGCCAGACAGTGGTGTGAAAGAAAGGCACTTAAGTATGGAGGTGGAGCCTTTAGCTGTCTTCCTACCAGGACCCTCGCACCAACCCTCAGCTCTGTCACTTGAACTAGATTATCACTACAACTTTTCTGGTCTACTCCTTGGCTCTGTTAACAGGCAACCTTTAGTAGAGAAGGTAATGCCCACCAATCCGCGAGTTTCCTCTGCAGGGAGGCATAGGACTTGCTGTGTTGCCACTTCTATTCTTTCAACTGCAAACAGTGTCGGGCAATGTCCCCAACACTAGGACCTAGCACTGGGCCTAGCATTTCAGTGTTCAGCAAACACTTAATGTGTTAAATGTAAATCTTTCTAATTCCTGTAGGGTTATAAGAGCCATCTGTGTGAGCATTCAAGGATTCAATAAGCTCTACAGGGAAAGATGTCCCAAAGACATTTTAGAGACGATGGAGAGTCTAGGTATAAAACAATAGATCAATGCTGCCAACTCTGAGGCTCAGAACATGCATGCTAACACTCCAGGTGAGGCAGCCTGGCTCAGCGTACCAGAGCATGGCTCCAGTCCTATCTGGCTAGTCCCAGCTGGGAACAGTGAGATACCATTACTGCCTTTGGAAGCAGAGCTGATCAGTCCCCTATGCTCTGCAGTAAGCTTTTATCCTCTCAGCAGGAATGGATATGGCCTGTATTAGCAGGAGGCAAAGTCGCAACACAAAAGTGAGCCAACTGCCTGTTCACTGACAGGAGGCAGGCTTTCAGGCAGCTTCTCCCCCCCCCCCCCCCCCCCCCCCCCGGAGCTGGGGACCAAACCCAGGGCCTTGCGCTTCCTAGGCAAGCGCTCTACCACTGAGCTAAATCCCCAACCCCTCAGGCAGCTTTTAAGAACTGATGAAATATACTATCTTTAATACCCTGTGTCTCAGACCAGTCTGATTAGGGCTCTCAGGATCTAGTCTTCATTCTGCACTGACCTTTTTCCTCTTTATTTATCTGGTTTGCTCCATCAGAAGCTTTAGTCAAGTGTATGTGTGTGTGAAAGAATCTCATATAGCCCAAGGCAGACTCAGAACTCATTCACCCACAAGGGCCTTGAATTCCTACTTCCTGCTCCCACCTTCAGGGTGTGGGGATGACAGGTGTGCATTAGCATATCCCAGTCACTTTATTACTTCCTTCCTCAGGGTAAGGTGAAGGTTCAGCCCATTTGCATGATTTCAGCTTGCCTGTGTATGGACTCTGATCTTCTGCAAACCCTGTTATTTCTGTCTTCTGTGCTGATTAACATGCTTTTATTTTTGTGGCAAAATCTCACTATATAAACCTGGCTAGTATATAACTTGCTGTATAGATCAGGCTGGTTTTGAACTCAGAGATCTGAGCACCTCTGGGATTAAAGGTACACATTCAGTCCCAACAGACATGCTTTTGTATCCACATTTTAACCAGAATCACCAGGTCTGTACACTTGAATATCACTGAGTCACGGACGGTGGCTCATGTTTCAGGCTGGTGTGGTCACAAGTCTGACTTCTGATATTCTGTCAGTGTTTCAGCTGACTCCCACTGCCCCCTAAGCTCTGGTTTTGTGCTTCTGCTTTCCACCTTAGATGCTAATTGGTATCCAGTGCAGTCACGTAGTCAAAAGGGCTTCCATCCTAAGAACATTCATTCACTTTGAGATCAATCATAGGTAACTTCAATTTAGAGACTTCAGAAATACTCTTTGAAACAGGGTCACTAAGCACAAGCTGGCCTAGAACTTGTGATCCCCCTGCTACAACTTCTGCATGCTGAGATCACAGGCAGGCCCTGTTATGTACATGCCTGGCACTGCCTGCTATAATCCAGTACAGACAAGATGAAGTTACCGTCACTAGCCTCCAAAGTTAGGCTTTTCATACTAACACATGTAGCTTGTATTAGAGGTCATGTAGAATATTGGCATTACCATTTTATTTGGTTCTATGACGATCCAAAAGTATCTGGCACCTGCTAAAGCTGCTGAGCCTGCAGTTCCCCTATCCCATCATCTACATCGTCTCTCTGGAGTCCCACCCCTCAGAACTCGAAGTAAAGCCAAAGAATACACCAGAGTACTATCCTAAAAGTTACGGATGTCTTAAACTTTAAAGGGCCACTGACCTATAAACAACCACTAGCCATGTGAAAAAGAAAAATAAAAAGGCTCTGAGAACTAATTCTGCCTGAAAATGGCCAAGGCAACATTTACAGGGAACTGTTACTTGAGAAACTCTTACATGGAAAATAATCAAGGCACTCCCTAAAAAAGAGAAACCAAAATTTCAAAGGACCCACAGCCCCCCAGCAACAGCAGCTGAGGTATGAGTGATCAAGTCAGCATCTTAATGACAGGTGGCCTGGACACACAGCAGACAGGACTCTGGATGGGCTGCAGTGAAAGGGTTCGAGTAAAAGACCTCCAGAATTTGGGCTGGAGAGATGGCTCAGTGGTTAAGAGTACTGACTGCTCTTCTAGAGGTCCTGAGTTCAAATCCCAGCAACCACATGGTGGCTCACAACCATCTATAATGGGATATGATGCCACCTTCTGGTGTGTCTGAAGACAGCAACAGTGTACCCACATACATGAAATAAATCTAAAAAAAAAAAAAAAAAAAGACCTTCAGAATTTAGCCACACGTAATACATGCATACAATCCAAGAATTTGGGAGGAATGTTTGGCAGGAAGACCAAGAGTTTAGGCCTAGCCTAGGTTCTATAGAGAGGAAAGTCTGGATTACACAGTGAAAATCTGTCTGCAAACATTGCTTCTCTCTTACCCAAGCTGTGGTGATTTTTTTTTTTTTTAAAACCAGGCTTCTATTTTAGGATAACGTGGTGGCTGTGTAAAGGATGGATAGTTTTGTTTTGTTTTTTTCTTTTTTCTTTTTTTCGGAGCTGGGGACCGAACCCAGGGCCTTATGCTTGCTAGGCAAGCGCTCTACCACTGAGCTAAATCCCCAATCCCTGGATAGTTTTTTTTTTTTTTTTTACTTTTTTTTTTTTTAAAGATTTATTTATTTATTATATATAAGTACACTGTAGCTGTCTTCAGATACACCAGAAGAGGGCATCAGATCTCTTTACAGATGGTTGTGAGCCACCATGTGGTTGCTGGGAATTGAACTCATGACCTCTGGAAGAGCAGTCGGGTGCTCTTAACCGCTGAGCCATCTCTCCAGCCCCCCTGGATAGTTTTTTTAAATCAAGCTGAGAGAGAAAGGAAAGTGAGTGAGTGAAAAGACGTGGTGTCTAAGTCCACTGCAGTGGAAGGACCATTAGGATTTGACAAAACAAATATAGAATGCTGGGATTAAAGGCTTGCCATTATGCCCAGCTGGATTTGACTCCTAAATGCCTAAACATGACGGGCGCAAGCTCTAAGGTTTACAAATTGAGCTAAGCTGAGGGTTTGATTTTCACCAAAAGTTAGAGCTTCACTCCCTGGATCAGATTAGAATTCCTCAGAAGCAATTTTGCCACCAGGAAGAATGAAGTAAGCTTTCTAGCAGACAGGGACAAGGAATGGGACTGAGGAGAAGACAGATTTGGTTTGGCAATCAGGAACTTAACAGGTAGGAATGTCTGACAGGACATTCTGGGAGAAAAGGGCCTTAGAGATTTAAAGATTTAAGAGAAGACCAAGGGGGGTTGGGGATTTAGCTCAGTGGTAGAGCGCTTGCCTAGCGAGCACAAGGCCCTGGGTTCGGTCCCCAGCTCCGAGAAAAAAAAAAAAAAAAAAGAGAAGACCAAGGCCAGATGGCTGGGGACACTGGTCCAAAGTGGCAGGAACAGCAGTGAGAAGAACAGAGTTAGGAAAAAAGCCCTGCAAAGCCCTGTTTTAGAAGCCAAGTTCAGTAACTTTAAACAAACTGGTAGGATGAGATACAGATGACTAGAATATTGGGTGTCTCATGGAGTGGGCAGCTGATTTGTTAAGAGCTTGATCTTATATGTCTCATTTCTTGATCGATTCCCTGCTTGTGTCCTTTCCCTCAGAGCCCCGATGCCCAGACAGAAGGCGGCGGCAGCAGCAGCAGCAGCAGCAGCAGCAGCAGCAGCAGCAGCAGCAGCCACTGAACCAACGCTCTACAACAAGCAGCCTAGCCCCATCCCCAACTCTGGCTAGTGCTAGCCCAACCTCCTCCCGAAACATGGGCTCCTGCCTCCTGCCCAATTCACTCAGCTTATCAGGTTGGTACCCACTGCCCCTGAGTCCTGAGTTGTTCAGCTTCTTCCCTTCTCTACCACCCAGGGCTTAGACAGGCTACTACCTCAGCTTCAAGAAGCTTCTTCAGCCACAGCCACACTGCTACTTAGCCTGGACTTCTTTCTTGGCCTGATACATATACATACATACATACATACACACACACACACACACACACACACACACACACACACACACACACACACACACACATATATATATCAGACCAGATGCTATTCTCCTAGTACTGCCTCCTCCTAACATGTGCCTTTGGCCTTTGCATAGGAGGCTGGGCTCAGTGGAATGAACTCGTGAAATAAAGTAACAGTTAACATATGTTGAATGTTCACTCTCTACAGGCACTGCTCTAGACTGTCTAGTCCTCACTTTTACAGTTTAAGACCTGAGGACTTTTTCTGCCTGCAAAGTACTACTTACAAGTTCTCTAACTCCAAGAGCTAGGAATGGTGGATAAAACCACAGGCTTTTCACCTGTCATTACTACAAATGGCATCCTATACTCTAAACCTAAAACCATACCCAGTTCTTTTACGTTAGAAACCCAGTGATATAAAGAACTAAATGGGGTTCTTATTCTTTTTCCTTTTTTTTAAACGGGGTTTCTCTTTGAAGACCAGGCTGGCCTCAAACCCACCTGCCTCTGCCTCCTGAGGGCTAGAATTAAAGGCGTGCACCACCATGCCTGGCAGCATTGTTTTCTATAATTGAATCCAATATAGACTGTACTAACCTGTCCATTTTTAATCAGTGTTGTACAGAATGGACTTGGGGTTTTTTGTTTTCTTTCTCCTTTTTGAGACAGGGTCTGTGTAGCCCTGGCACTCACTGTGTAGACTAATCGGCCTTGAACTTCCAGAGATCCACCTGGCCATTATGCCCAGCTGGACTTGACTCCTAAATGCCTAAACATGATGGGTACAAGCTCTAAGGTTTACAAATTGAGCTAAGCTGAGGGTTTGATTTTCACCAAAAGTTAGAGCTTCACTCCCTGGATCAGATTAGAACTCCTCAGAAGCAATTCTGCCACCAGGAAACAAAGACAGGGTTTGGTTATTACAGTGGAGAAGAACCTAGGGGTAAAGAGCACACAGTAGGTTAAGGTCGAGATGGTACTAAACATCCTGCATGCACAAAATCACCAACAATAAAAGACTACACGGGGTTGGGGATTTAGCTCAGTGGTAGAGCGCTTGCCTAGCAAGCGCAAGGCCCTGGGTTCTGTCCCCAGCTCCGGGGGAAAAAAAAGAAAAAAGAAAAAAGAGACTACACGACAGTCTCTCAGCAATGCTGTGAGTGAAGTGCTGTCGGGATAGCTCACAAGCTGAGCACTGAGCACTGGTTTAGCATGAAATCCTAGGTTTAATCCCCAGCATAATAAAGGGAACAAAACAAGGCCAAGAAACGGATGTAAAGGAAGTTACCTTCTCTTCTAGTCCTGCCTTGATGATCAGTTCCCCCTGTTCTCTAGGGAGCAGCTGCCCATTCTCGTCTTCAGGGGACAAGCCAGAGGCTGTCATGGTGATTGGGAAAAGCCTACTAGGGGCTGGTGCTCGGATCCCCTGCATTAGGACTCGTTTGCAGGTAAAATTTTTAGGTTCTTTCCATGTCCATGCTAACATTAGCAGAACCCAGCAGGACACTATTCTGAGCACAGGGGTGGGATGGGATAAGGGGTGCTCATTCCAGCTTTACAGACTTTTAAAACCAGCCTGTCAGAGTTGCTGTGATGTCTGTGTTAACCTGCCCAGTCCTACTCAGCCAGGTTTCTTGCTTGCTTCAGACTCCATTGTCCCTGCCAGATGCACCCCCAACCACAGCCTGCTAGCTTTGGCTTTCCTACCCGTCCTTAGCTTCTCCTCTCTTTCTGACCAGACCTGCCAGAGGAGAGTTTCCGCCAGGAGGGGTCCCGGATTCCCCAGGTAACACATCTGGTTACTGCTCCTAGTAACAACCCTACCATCACCTCCAACTCAGACAAGCTTCCCTTCCTAGTTTGATTATAGCTAGAGGCAGAAGCCGACTGGACAGGTGAAGCTTAAGCTGCTCTGGCAGGGGCGGAGGCTGAGAAAGCTGAGGGATATGTCAGTCCACTACCAGTTTTCTTCTTAAGTGTTTCTCTACCTCTTAGCCATGGGATGAATACCCATGGAAGTGAAATGCTGGGTCTTTGCCCCCCTTAGATAAGTAAGACCTGGTAGGCTGTTACAGATTGAATGTGGACTTCTATAGCTGCCACCCTGTCTCATCATGCCCAGGAGTTCAGGGTCCTAGCACCTCTGCTGACTTCTGTACTAGATTCGTAAGCATGGAAACTCTAAAGCAAAAAAGCCTCGTGGAAGAACCCGACCTCTTAGTCTACCCCTGTCCACACAGGCTAGGCCCAGGTTGGGCCGGAGCTCACCGCCGACTCGCAGAGGGATGAGAGGCTCAAGCCCCACATCCCCCATCCCCCAGACCAGAGAGAGCAGTGAGCTGGAGCCGGGACCCCGCTCTGCTACACCAGGGTGAGCACCGGAGTCCAGTCCTTCATCCCACCCCTCATTTCTACTATCCTTCACCCCCATTTCAGCATTCAGGATAATGGTCTCACTTTCTTACTGATCCCAAAGACTAAATGCACTTTTATTAAGAATCTAGTTCCTGATTTTTATTGTACCATCCTCAGTCTTCACTTCAAAGTATACCTTCTAAGTAGTCTCTTCAGATACTAGCTAGCTGATTCTAGTAACAGGCAGTAATAAATCCGCCTCTCCCGACCCAGCTACACATTTCCCTTTTCACCTCCCAGCCCCTGATTTCCTGTCTCTTCTCTGTTACAGGCTGCCTCAGGCCGGCCCCCCACGGCCCCGCTCTGCCCCCGCCTTTTCTCCTATTTCCTGTATTCTATCTGACTCCCCATCCCGGATTTGTTACAGCAGGGGGCTCTTGAACCAATGTGAGGTTTGTTTTGTCCCTAAATCTCCACCACTCACTATCTCTCCCAGGGTCTGATAATGCCTTTACCTTCGTGTCCAGGATATAGCCCTAAGGTGAGGGGACACAGTGAAATGATACGTTAGTCCCGTCTTCCAGCTGCTCGTGCCATGTGACAGCCATAGCTCCTTGGAATATCGGCCACACTCGGACTCAGCTGTCCCAGGCCTTGCAGAACATCACCTTGAGACAGAACAAAACAGGGACCTGCCACCCCCTTCCCTCCCTCCACAGCACAAGATTTTGGGACCACAAAAAAATATATATATATCTATATTTTTGTATTGGGGGGAGGGAGTAGAAAAGAAAGCAGCCCCTATACTGGGCCCTATTCAGTGGCAGCTTCTTGTTCCATAGGGTTAAGGAAGACTTTGAGGAAATAAAAGTTGTTTGGAAAAATCCAGGTGTAGTTGCTTTGTATGCTGTGATGGGTAGGAGAGATGAAGTGAAGTGTGAAGGCCCCTCACACCCTCCATCTTGCCTCAGACTATGTCCTGGAAGCCTAGAAAAAAGGGGAAAGACCCGAAGTAAGGAAAATGCTGCAGCTTCCTTTCAGGGCTGGGGGAGGTCCTTAAGGAGCTGGCCCCCATCTAACCCATTTCCCTTTATAATATTAAGCACACTTGGTTTCCAGACTCTGCCCCTCCCTTTTTCCTCTATGCTTTCTGTTTGTAGTTAACCTAACAGCCACAAAACAAAGTCCTTGGCTTCAGAACATGGAAATAATCTTCATCTTTCACTACCATGCCCCTCCCCCAAATCTACCTAAATAAAGCCTCAGGTTCCGTGGGAAAGTGGGGCTGTTAAGGGCCTGATCCCCCATACTTGGCAGTTACTGCCTTTGTTTGTACTGGTGTCAGCGCCTCCGTGTAACCATAACCTATAACTTGAGCCTCTATCTACTGGGAACCTCAAAATGGGGAATGAGGAAGGCTCTGAAAACTCATCCTCATACAAATAGTAAGCCGTTTAGGAGAATTAAAGCAGAATATTTCAAGGCACTGTACACAATGCGAACAGAAGGGCTCGATTCTGGACTATCAAGCTCGGCTCGACACTTTGACTTGAAGTTCCTAAATCTGCAGGCCCTGGATCGGCCTCACCACTCAGCTGTCCGAAGTCTGTGCGCTACTGCCCCGACCGTTACCTGGGGCGGAGAAAACGCCACTTTCATTCCTGCTTCTTGGGGTTATTTACTGCCACGTAGTGATAGAGGACCACAAGCAAGAAAAGCGACACGCCCAGCATGTTGGCGAAGATGGCGAGCTGCACGTCCGTGATCATCCTGTGGACAAGGGGAAGGACTGAGCCTCGGTTCGGACACTCCTTGCTCTCTCACCAGGCTAGATCCTTGCCACCACGATCCAACCTCCTCCGGGTTCGCCTGTGAAACGAAGCCTGGGAGCGTCTCACCTGACTAGCTCCACCCGACTCCGACCCTACTGCCACACCAACTCGAGGTAGGCAACCTAAGCCGGAACTTCGTAGTGCTAGCCGGGGAACAACGCAGCACTTCCGGCTTCTCTACCCGGCCGACTTGTCTGCTCCGGCGGCGCGCGCACAATGAGCAGGTCTTGGGCGGAGCCTCGAAGGGCCGTCCCCCAACCCCCCGCGGGGGCGGAGCGGGACACGGGCAGGGCCTGGGATCCCGCCAGTGGTCGCAACTGGCCGCAGCTGGCTGCAGCTGGCGCGGCGGGATCCGCGGTTAGCTTGCGAAGCTGTGGTGACAGCCTCCCTGGAGCCCAGGAGTGGGTTTGGGTGAGGGAGCAGCAGGCGGGAGGCTGGGCCTGACCTCTAGGTTCCGACCCACTTTCCTGCATGCTGCCCACCCTTTGCTTCCCTGTCCGACCCAGCCAGGTGCTTCCTTTGGACCCTGCCCTCCCGGTCCCCTCCCAGGCTCGCTGGCGTGGGGATGGAGTGGAAGGTGATGCAGAATGGGGACAGGATTGAGGATTCTGATGCCCTCACGGATGCTAGTCTTTATGAAACCACATCCTACCAAGCAAGCGGACCATGGCAACTTACTTGACCATTGCCAGTCTCAGACCGACTCCCTGTCTCCACCCCACTCCTGGAGGTGGGCGTCGGAATTAGGGGGGACTCTCTCATAATCAAAAACCAAACGTGGGACCTCAGCCAAGTGGGAAATCACCCCCCGGATGTGAAGGAGGGGGTGGGAAAGGAAGGGCTGGGGCAAGCCATTAGGGGTCGTGCGTTTATGGTGAAGAAGAGAGTTGGCTGCCATAGACATCCAGACATCCGAGGGTCACTGGTGAGGGGAACAGCACCCTGAATCTCCACAAGCCTCTATCCAGCTAGAAGTGGGTTCCCCCCTTCTTTCTCTTTAGCTTCACCATAAAAGGGAACGATGAAGAGCCAAACAGGGCCAGGGGCTGGACTGTCGCTCTGGAGCTGTCAAGGGTAATGGAAGCCAGTTGCCCTGCGGTAGAGTGGGGCCTGGGCTCAGGGGAGGTCTCTGCTTCTCTGAGCCAAAGAAAACCCTACAGGAGCTGCTATAGGGTTGGAACAGCTGGGACAAGGGACCAGAGTGCCTCCTGTGTGCACAGTGAGCTGGCTTTTACTCTTCAAATGTTGCTTTCTCTGGTCTCAGACCATCAGCGGTTTGTGTCCAGTTTGCTCTTAAACTCAATACTTGCCTTCAGTAGTTAGTTTACAGCTGTCTGCCTCCTCCCACTTTGTGTCCCAACCCCCACCTACCGTTTCCCAGAAGTTTCATATTTAGAAATCCCAGGCCTACGTGCCCTCCACATAACATGGTTAAAACCTCAGACGTGCTTTCCCCCAGGCATTCCTCTGTGAGTCGGTGTGTCCCCGGCTCTGCCCTGAGAGAGTGATGTCTAGATTTTAGGATTACACATTATTATGCTTCGTGTCTCCTGGAAAACTGGAGCAGATCCAAGTCCAACCACTTAGGTATGCAATTGAATCAGAATTAGTCTATGGTTTTAAAAGAAGCTGTACCTCTAGGCTGCCGATGACAAGAGAATGCCAGGGAGAATGCTTCAGCTTTCAAACCAACTGAGCCAGGTACGTAGCTTCATAGACAGCCGCAACTGAAAGGCACTTTCATGACTTGTTACTGTCATTTTATTTACTCACTGATAAAGAAGGAAATAGGCCCAGAAGGTAATCTAACCAAGTCCCTACAACTAGCTAAAGACAGTTCTTCTGACCCCCCGCACCCCCCACACACAGAGTAGGTCGACTCTGGAGGTTATTCAATGGTCAGGGACAAACGGGAAAAGGTTTATTTTAGAACTACCCAGAAATGACCTTCGCCTCCCTTTCCCTTCCTGTGCCTAGGTCAGTGAGTCTTTATCACCCATCCGTGGGGCATTTGGCCTACAGCCTGAAAGTACTGAAGTGAAAACCCGTGTTAGGACTGAACTAGACCCGACTAAGAAATGACAAAGCTCAATAAAAACTATGTGGGAAGAGAGACAGGCAAAACCTCATCCTGCCAGGATTGGGGGAAGGTGGTGGGAAGACACTTGTGGAACTTAATCTCTAATTAATAATTTTCTAATCTGTAAGTATTGCAATTTAAATAGGATTTCACCATGTAGTCCAGGCTGGCTTCAAACTCAGGATTCTCCTGCCTTTACCTCCCCAGTGCTGGGATTACAGGTGTGAGCAAGTACAGGGCCTGAGGTTTAGGATCAGGTTTAGGAGGGAGACTGGTTCCTGAGTACCAGGGTAGTCGGCTCCTAAAGTATTACACCTTCAGAATGGCCTAGAATGCAAAACATCAAGCAAACAGGGTGCTTGCATTTGGGCACCCGTGGAGTTTGGCTTAAGATTTCTCATGAGTTTGAATCCCCATCTGTTTTGGCTTGATATAAGGCCCAATTCATATGATTCCCCTTTTTCCTCCCCATATTTAGTCCTTTAACAGACGGCCTTAGATATAAAATGCTCCTTATTTCAGGGCTCTGGGACCTGAGCTCATTGTCAGTGATGCTGAATAAATGAATTGCCAAGGCACTAGGCCATCGGAAATCCCCGCCTTTCCAGATGTTACAAAATAGACTCTGCCTTACTACAGGGACTTCGTTTTTTCTGGGTGAGCAAGCAGTTCTGGCTAATCACTTTGGAAATCTGTGGCTGCCTGGCAATGCCACCACAGCAAGGACATCACCACCACCACTAACGTTACCGCATCCTACTGACACCGGTCACCCACAGCCTGCTTGCTCACGCTGAGGCCAGCACGGAGGATTGTCATTGGCAGTGGATGGTGAATTGGAGTTTTCACAAACACTCCTGTCCGCTCCTAGGGTTTGGCTCCTAGCTGGAAGGGTAGGTGAAATGAGACCTACTGCCACTCCTCTTCAAACCAGCCTTCTTCTACTTGACTCACATAAACTGTACAACAGGATCTCTAACTCCAGAGAGCAGGCGGGGGGAATACATAGCAACTGGGCAAGATGGCAAGGCTAGTTTTTTTTTTATTTTAAGGTTGTTAGTGGCCCCCTGAAGGGAGAGGAGAAAAAGAAAGAAAATTCACAGTGGCAGGCAGGGCAATCTGGAGGGGAAATGGGTTAGTTTCTGCCAAGGCTAGGGCCTGCAAGTGATGCAAAGACACAGAAGCAAGCTCTTACCTTCCACTGGCAGACCCTTGTGGACATTCCCTTCAAGTCTGCCCATGTGCAGGCCCCAGGACCCTGGAGAGCAAATTGCTCCTTGTATTGCTTCTGGCGTTTCCTTTTACCATCTTGACTTGCATCGGTATTTCTGCTAGCCACCAGGGTCATGTTCTAGGTCCATGGCTCTCAGGAACAGAAGTGGATTGCTCCGCGTCACAGGGAGGTGTTGGTGACATTCGTCCTTCTGTTCTCCCATTTAACTTTGTCTTCAGTTATTTCTACTAGAATGTCTGTCTATCTGTCTGTCTCTGCCCCTGTCTCTCTCTTCCAGTATGCTCAGACAGAAATAGCCCTTCTTCCCTCCAGACCCACCCTTTCCAACCTCCTCACATGAGTTCAAGCTCTGGAATTTTCTGTGGTGTTCCCTTCTCTCTCCTGTCACCTCTCAGGCATAGCCTTTCCTTTCCGTGGTCACCACCACCAATCAGCACAACTCCTCTCCATCACTTTACAGTGTAGAATCTGGAAGAGAAGCAGACTCCCAGTTGTAGTTATGGGATGTGCTCAGAGTTACAAGATTCGGAAAGTAGGACTTTAGTCCTCATAACCTCACTGTCTTTCTGACTCCAAACCTTGCAACCCAACAGTCCTATCAGTCATGGAGAGACCCTCTCTCAGTGGCCCCTAATCTACCCCTCTGACAACTAATAGCTAACAGATGCTGAGCGTAGTAATTAATATCAGCAACACTCACAGGGCTGAGGCAGGAGGATTCCCACAAGTTCCAGACCAGCCTGGGCCACATACATAGCAAGATCTTGTCTCAAACATAAAAATAAAAAAGAACCAACATATATTAAGCCTTGGGCATAGTCCGGAATGTTTTTTTTTTTTTTTTGGTTCTTTTTTTCGGAGCTGGGGACCGAACCCAGGGCCTTGCGCTTCCTAGGTAAGCGCTCTACCACTGAGCTAAATCCCCAGCCCCCGGAATGTTTTAATTGTATTAATCAACACACACATAAGCTGGAAGATGTTATATTAGCCCTGTGGTTTGAGAAAAAAAAAAGGCAGACCACATTCCCTGAGCCTGAAATCTCTGCCCTTCCATGTGTCTGTCCAGTACTCCTCCTCTCCTCCCTCACACTGTTCACACACTCTGCCTCTTTGAGCAGCCTTTCCTACTACCCCCAGCTGTCTCTTCCCTCTTCTTAGCCAGAGTACACATCATCCCTTTGTCCGGCCCTCTTGGCAGTTGTCTGTCCTGTCTTTGTGGTTCTGTGTTGGGGGCCCTGTTCCATTCCTTAATTGACAGTGACAGACTTTTAGACTTGCCTTTGCAGCTCCAGCTCACCAGTGCCTGGCACACAGCAACATCTTGTAGCCTTTGTCTGCCTGGTGTAGCCTTCAGCTTTCCTGTTGTCACATCCCTGGGAGACAGGGTCCAGAACACAGGAGAACACGAAGGCAAGATCAGCAGGCAAACCAATTACTTCCCATTGTGGGCCTCTACAAGGAGGCAGGGGACCCAGTGATGTGTAGCAGCCAAGCTACACACACTTACATTCATGCGTGTGCACATACACACACATACACACACTTGCACACACACTCACAAATGCGCACACGCAGGCCTGCAGACTAGAGAGCGACTTAGCCTGACCTCCATCATCACCTTACTCATCTGTCCTGGTTAGAGCCTAATCTTCACCAGTGACAGCCAGGAATAAGATTCCGTCCTCTCTTGTCTCCTCCATTGTCTAAGGAAAGCCTCTTTGTCAGACTCCTTCCTCTTCTCTCACACTGGTGGATTTCCTATTTGTCTCCATGGAGTTTTCTTTCCTTTGCCTCCCTGACCTCTGGAGTCACTAGAGTTATTTAGAGTCTCATCTCCACCATTGATTGACTTGATGTGTTACCTTGGACAAATTAATTACTTTCTCACTGTGGACCTCTAATGGGAGGCAGTGGGACCCAACACACACACACACACACACACACACACACACACACACACACACTGTCTGTACAGTCACACACACACACACTATTGTCTGTACAGTCACACACACATACTATTATCTGTACAGTCACACACACACACACACACACACTGTCTGTACAGTCACACACACACACACACTATTGTCTGTACAGTCACCCCACACACATACTATTATCTGTACAGTCACACACACATACTATTATCTGTACAGTCACACACACATACTATTATCTGTACAGTCACACACACACACACACTGTCTGTACAGTCACACACACACACACTGTACAGTCACACACACATACTATTATCTGTACAGTCACACACACACACTGTCTGTACAGTCACACACACACACTATTGTCTGTACAGTCACCCCCCCACACATACTATTGTCTGTACAGTCACCCCCCACACATACTATTATCTGTACAGTCACACACACACACTATTGTCTGTACAGTCACACACACACACTATTGTCTGTACAGTCACCCCCCATACATACTATTATCTGTACAGTCACACACACACACACACACACACTGTCTGTACAGTCACACACACACTATTGTCTGTACAGTCTCACACACACACACACACACTGTCTGTACAGTCACACACACATACTATTATCTGTACAGCCACACACACACACACTATTGTCTGTACAGTCACACACACACACACACACTGTCTGTACAGTCACACACACATACTATTATCTGTACAGTCACACACACACACACACACACGTCTGTACAGTCACACACACACGTCTGTACAGTCACACACACACGTCTGTACAGTCACACACACACACGTCTGTACAGTCACACACACGTCTGTACAGTCACACAATCATCTGTACAGACACACACACACACAGTCTGTACAGTCACACACAGTCATCTGTACAGATACACACACTATCAACGTACAGTTACACACACACACACACTATCATCATACAGTCACACACACACGTCTGTACAGTCACACAATCATCTGTACAGACACACACACACACAGTCTGTACAGTCACACACAGTCATCTGTATAGATACACACACTATCGACGTACAGTTACACACACACACACACTATCATCATACCATCACACACACGTCTGTACAGTCACAATCATCTGTACAGACACACACACACACACAGTCTATACAGTCACACATAGTCATCTGTACAGATACACACAGTATCATCGTACAGTTACACACACACACACACTATCATCATACAGTCACACACACACGTCTGTACAGTCACACAATCATCTGTACAGACAGACAGACACACACACAGTCTGTACAGTCACACACAGTCATCTGTACAGATACACACACTGTCATCGTACAGTTACACACACACACACTATCATCATACAGTCACACACACGTCTGTATAGTCACACACACACACAGTCTGTACAGTCACACACAGTCATCTGTACAGATACACACACTATCATCGTACAGTTACACACACACACACACTATCATCATACAGTCACACACACGACTGTACAGTCACACAATCATCTGTACAGACACACACACACACAGTCTGTACAGTCACACACAGTCATCTGTACAGATACACACACTATCAACGTACAGTTACACACACACACACTATCATCATACAGTCACACACACACGTCTGTACAGTCACACACACACAGTCTGTACAGTCACACACAGTCATCTGTACAGATACACACACTATCATCGTACAGTTACACACACACACACACTATCATCATACAGTCACAGACACACGTCTGTACAGTCACACACACACAGTCTGTACAGTCACACACAGTCATCTGTACAGATACACACACTATCATCGTACAGTTACACACACACACTATCATCATACAGTCACACACACACGTCTGTACAGTCACACACACACACAAGTCTGTACAGTCACACACACACACAATCATCACCATACAGTCACACATACACACGTCTGTACAGTCACACACATACACACATCTGTACAGTCACACACGCACACACACACACACACACACACACACACAGCTGTACAGTCCTGCCTTCCTCCTCCTCAGGGCTCCCTCTCTCTTCATCTTCTCCCAAGTAGTCCCGCTCTGACCAACCCAGGGGATCTGGATCTCTCTGGCTGGTTTCTGGTCCTAGCCACCAGCTCTGGGCCTCCTATCCAGATTTGGCCCAGGCTCCATGTGGCCTGTCTGAGAGGCTGGCCTCAAGCCCGGCAGCAACTCCACATTTCTCTGTTTTTCCTCCCCCCCCCTCTTTCCCGGAGTTAACAAGAAGCAGATGTGGCTCACGATGGTTGGAGAGGTGGGGGAGGAAGGGGGAGGCTGGACCGCCAGCCAGACAGGGGGAAGGGAGGGGAGAGAAGGGAGGGAGGGAGAAGGCTGGCCCGCACCATAGTCACTCTTGTGCCTCTCAACAGCCACAGGGGCAAAGCTCTGTCATCTTTAGGATCCAGTCACCAGGGAACAAAACAGGGAGACCAGAAGAGGGCCAGCTGGAGCCAGGGGGTGGAGGCTCAGGAAGCAGTTTCTGAAAGGGGCAGGGACCAGGCACAGGAGGCCAGGGGCCCGGAGAACAGACTCCCCTCAGAAGTGCAGAAGAGGAGAGCGGAAGGAACTGAGGGAGGGACAGACAGGAGCCTGAGGAGGAAAGAGGAGGGGGAAAGAGGGGTCAGGCCCAGCAGCCAAGGAGGAGGCGTGCAGCTGGGGGCTGCAGGCAGGAAGCTAGGGACAGAGCTGGCTCAGCGTGCTGTCCCCTGAAGCAGCGGCATCCCCTGGAAGCACGGGTACAGGCATCATTGGTCAGACCAAGATGTGTCTCTAAGGGTAGCAAGGAACACCTCACCATGGCCCCCAGAATCCTCTGGAGCTGCTATCTCTGCTGTCTGCTGACCATTGCCACAGAAGCTGCCAGCTACCCTCCTCGGGGCTACAGCCTGTACACAGGGGGCAGTGGGGCCCTCAGTCCTGGGGGACCCCAGGCCCAGAACTCACCCCGGCCTGCCAGCCGCCACAGGTAAGAGTCTGTGTCCCAGCCAGGGCTGGAAGCTATGGTTGGGAAAGTCTTTAGAAGGTGGGCAACGGGCTTAATGCAATGAGAAGGGCAGCATGGAGGCCCATCCATCAATGTGCCGCCCATATGAACCTCCCAGTGGAACTTTTTCCAGGCTTTGGTGGCCTAAGGGCCATCAGCTCTGACCTCTTCCCTCTTCCCTCTTCCCTCTTTCCTATGGAGGTCTGCAGTTCGGTGCCCAGGGAAACTACACCAAGGGCCATGGACCCTCCTTCCTGCCAGCTGCCAGCTGTGTGCCAGCCAGCTCTGGATCAGGCAGACCTTTTGTCCTTCTCTAGGGCTTCCCTGGCCCCGTCCGCTAGTGTATAATTCTGACACTCCTCCTGCTCTGTTCCCTCTGGCATCGCAGCAGCCCATAGCCTAGAAGCCAGTGTGAATGGGGCCAAGAGGGCAGCACCACAAGCCCCAAGGGGACAGAGCCCATCAGTAGCTCATTCTTTGCTTAAGCATAGGCCGGACATTTGCCTGCCCCGCTCTTCTCCTGGAGGGTTGGGTGGGAGCACCGTGTGCAGAAGATCATCTACAGGAACCCAGCTGGTCGGCTTACACAGCTGGGGTTTGAGATAGGCCCAAAAAAGTACACAAGAGACCGTGGATTCTAGGGTGCTCTGGGACCCCACAGTCAGGAGGACTGACGTCTCTGTGTGTTTGTATCCTTATGTCTTCCCTGTCTTGAAAAGTCTTTATCTGCTATAGTGACATAAGAAAGTGTGTGTGTGTGTGTGTGTGTGTGTGTGTGAGAGAGAGGGGGGGGGGAATGGTGCTGCCCCTGCAAAAACCCTACCTTTCAGTGGGTCCTCAAGGCCCCCTTCATCTTTTGACCCTCCTTCAGCCTCTGGGCCCACTGGGGCTTGTGTCTTTGGTCCCTTGGCCCAGGTAGGGTTGTGCCTACAGGAACTGGTGTGCCTACGTGGTGACTCGGACAGTGAGCTGCGTCCTTGAGGATGGAGTGGAGACCTTTGTCAAGCCAGACTATCAACCCTGTGGCTGGGGCCAGCCCCAGTGTCCTCGAAGTATCATGTGAGCCCCCAACTTTAAAGGATTGGGTACTCAGTGGGATCTGGGCAAGGGGAGGCAGCTGGTGGTCATTTAGGGGGTCTGTACAAAGGAGGGAGCAGGGGAAAGGATAAGACTTCAGTCAGAACCGTTTTGAGAGGATAGTGGAGCTTGGTTGGTGAGCTGCCCCAGGCATTCTTTCCCTGTCTCCAGCCTTCAGGTCTTCTGCTGACACAGGTCAGCCTCAAAGAGATTAGCTCAGGGTTCCAGCACAGAGAAAGGGGAGAAAGAGCCAGGATCTAACCCAGGGCTAAAAAGCCGATAGCTGGAAAAAAAAAAAAAAAAAAAAAAAAAAGCTGATAGCTGTTGAATGACCAGGGCCACATAGTGGCCAGAGAGGTAGATCTAGCCTGAAGCACAAGGTGACAGGAGAGAATACGAAACCTTCCTTTCCTTTGCCTAGGTAGAAACCTTCCTTTCCTTTGCCTAGGTACCGCAGCTTCCTTCGCCCTCGCTACCGGGTGGCCTACAAGACGGTGACAGACATGGAGTGGAGGTGCTGTCAGGGGTATGGGGGCGATGACTGCGGAGAGGGTCCTGCTTCTGTTCTGGGCCCTGCACCCTCCACACCACTTCCCCGGCCCAGGCCTGCGCGTCCCAACCTGTCTGGCTCCAGTGCCGGCAGCCACCTCAGTGGACTAGGAGGAGAAGGTGAGTCTGCATGTTGCCCGGGATGGGGAAATCCTGAGTGGAAAATGTGGGGCTCCGCTGTGGAGGGTGGGAAACCCCTGAGCTCTAAACTAGGGGGAAGGTGGACCGAACGGAGATAATGACATCCCTGAGACTTCGCATGTTTGTGTGCTTGTGTGATTTGAGTGTGTTTGACGGGAGGGGCAGGGGGGAGAGAGCAGGAGTTGGGAGAGACTGATTCAAAGACCTGAAAACTTAAGAACTGAGTAAGAAGGCATAGAGACAATTTGTTCACATACTCCCTCTTGTGGCCAAGGTCCTTCCTACTCGGGAACTGCTGTGGGAGAAGCGGGGGTAATTCCCTTGAGAAGCTCTAGCTGTCCGCAGGGAAGAGAGTTAAGACTACAAATCCTAGCATGCATTGCACCTGACTACAGGTCCCAAACCTCTCCCTGGCCCCTGGAGACTGTAGGTCCCAGAATGCAATCGTCTCCGTTGCGTTTTCTTTTCTCCTGTGTGTCTGTGTTAGGCTAGGCACACCGGATGCGGGGTCTTTTCCTGCCAAAGAGATAACTAAACTATAATTATGGAAACAGGAACTTCTGGTTGACTGGCTAGCCAGCCAGCACCCCAGCAGGCTTGCTGCAAGAGCCTCTTGTTTGCCCCTCTGGTGGTTTAGGGAAGGGCCCAGTCATTGCAAATGGTATGTGAAGTACTTTCCCACATTACCATTTTGAACTGGTCAACAACCCTAAAAGGGAGGACACTTGGTGCCATTCGCATTTCCCAGATAAGGAAACGGTTTCCAAGAAGTCAAGAGGTCCTGGGGACAAGGGGAAAAGATTTGACTTGGGTGGCCGGATGATCTGAATTTGAACTTTGACATGGCCACTTCTTAGACGTATTCTCTGGAACTACTTGCCTAATTCCCCTAATTTCTCTGATTCTCTGTTTCCTGTGCCATCAAATGGCAAAAGTATATGCCCGATAGAAAACGTTTTAAGAGCTGTGGTTCAAATAGGGCCCAAGGATATTCAGTAAATAGTGTTTCCTTCCTTCCTTTTGTTTTTCTCCCCTCTCACCCGAATCATCCAAAGGGGAGACATCTGACCCTTGACTCTTGCTGGAGTTGGGGTAAGCGGGTGCTGGGCCATAGATCCCGAGCTTTGAGATCCAGACCCTCAGTCATCTGCCTTTCTCTCTCTTCAGGCCCTGGTGAGACAGAGAAGGTGCAGCAGCTAGAGCAGCAGGTAAAGAGTCTGACCAAAGAGCTGCAAGGCCTTCGAGGTGTCCTTCAGGGAATGAATGGGCGCCTGGCAGAAGATGTACAGAGGGCTGTGGAGGCGGCCTTTAATGGGAGGCAGCAGCCAGCAGATGCAGCTGCCCGCCCAGGTGTGCACGAAACCCTCAATGAGATCCAGCAGCAGCTGCAGCTCCTGGACAACCGTGTCTCCACCCATGACCAGGAACTGGGCCACCTTAACAACCATCATAATGGAGGCCCTGGTGGAAGCGGCAGGGCCTCAGCCCCTGTCCCTGTTCCTTCTGGCCCCAGCGAGGAACTGTTAAGGCAGCTGGAACGGCAGCTGCAGGAGTCTTGCTCAGTGTGCCTGGCAGGGCTGGATGGCTTCCGCCAGCAGCAACAAGAGGATAGGGAGCGGCTGCGAACCCTGGAGAAGCTGATGTCCTCTATGGAGGAGCGGCAGCAGCAGCTTATGGGACCTGCCATGGCCAGAAGACCCCCTCAGGAATGCTGCCCCCCGGAGCTGGGTCGGAGAGTGTCAGAGCTGGAACGGAGGCTGGATGTGGTGGCTGGCTCGGTGACAGTGCTAAGCGGACGTAGAGGTTCTGAGCTCGGAGGAGCAGCAGGGCAGGGGGGCCATCCCCCGGGGTACACCAGCTTGGCCTCCCGCCTTTCTCACCTGGAGGACCGCTTCAACTCTACCCTAGGTCCCTCAGAGGAACAAGAGAAGAACTGGCCTGGAGGACCAGGGAGGCTGGGCCAGTGGTTGCCTGCTGCTCCTGGACAGCTGGAAAAGCTGGAGGTGCTACTAGCCAATGTGAGCAGGGAGCTGGGTGGCCGCCTAGATCTATTGGAAGAGCAGGTGGCAGGGGCTGTTAGGGCTTGTGGTCAGATCTGTTCCGAGGGGCCTGGGGAACAGGACTCTCGGGTCAGTGAGATCCTCAGTGCCTTGGAGCGCAGGGTGCTGGACAGCGAGGGCCAGTTAAGGCTGGTGGGTTCAGGCTTACACAAAGCAGAAACGGCAGGGGAGGCCCAGCAGGCCATGTTGGAGGGACTGCAAGGGATTCTGGGCCGGCTTCAGGAGCGCATGGACACACAGGAAGAGACAGCAGCAGAACTCTCACTGCGCCTCAATCTTACCGCAGCCCAGCTAAGCCAACTGGAGGGTCTGCTGCAAGCCCGTGGGGACGAGGGCTGTGGTGCCTGTGGTGGTGTCCAGGAGGAGCTAGGCCGTCTTCGGGATGGTGTGGAACGTTGCTCCTGCCCATTGTTACCTCCACGGGGCCCTGGAGCTGGCCCAGGGGTTGGGGGCCCAAGCCGTGGGCCTCTGGACGGTTTCAGTGTGTTTGGGGGCAGCTCGGGCTCAGCCCTCCAGGCCCTTCAAGGAGAACTCTCTGAGGTTATTCTCACCTTCAGCTCCCTTAATGACTCACTGCATGAGCTCCAGACCACTGTGGAGGGCCAGGGCGCTGATCTGGCTGACCTGGGGGCCACCAAGGACAGCATCATCTCTGAGATCAACAGGCTACAGCAGGAGGCCACAGAGCACATTACAGAGATCGAGGAGCGTTTCCGAGGCCTGGAGGAAGGCCAGGCCCAGGCGGGCCAATGCCCTAGCTTAGAGGGGCGACTAGGCCGCCTTGAGGGAGTTTGTGAACGACTGGACACTGTGGCAGGGGGACTACAAGGCCTCCGTGAAGGCCTTTCCAGACACGTGGCCGGGCTCTGGGCTGCAGTAAGGGAAAGCAACAGTACCAGTCTGACGCAGGCCGCACTGCTGGAGAAGCTGCTGGGGGGCCAGGCAGGCCTGGGCAGGCGGCTTGGTGCCCTCAACAGTTCCCTGCTGCTCCTAGAAGACCGTCTGCAGCAACTTAGCCTAAAGGACTTCACTGGTGAGGACAGAAGGCATTGGGAGGCAGGGTAGGGGTCCTTTTTCAAGCCCTTTCTTGTTCCTTGCCTTGCAGCCAGCAAGGAGGACTGGTGTTACCCGCCTCTCTTTGCTCTGCCTCAGTCATAGCCCCTACTGTCCCTCGGGGAGGTTAAAGTATGTCTGCAGAGAAACTGCTCTGGTGTACCTCCCTGCCCTCCCTCGGGTTGCTTTAGACAGGCCTTTGGGTGGAACTGAGATATGGCTCGTGCTGGAATGTGGCTGTCAGTCAGTTACCTTGCCTCAGCCCTAAGGACCCCAAGTCTCTGTCAATCTTCACCCATCTCCCTACCTGTGGTGCCACCATCTGTCCTGTCTGTTGGAAAGCATCACCTTCATCTCAGTTTTGATTTTCTTACCATAGGACCTTCAGGCAAGGCTGGGCCCCCTGGGCCTCCTGGGCTACAAGGGCCTCCAGGCCCTGCAGGACCTCCAGGACCTCCTGGCAAAGATGGACAAAGGGGGGCCATTGGACCACCAGGTATGTTGGATGAGACACCACTATCCTGACAGCCCTGGCATAATATTCCAGGGAAGGGGAAAGGGAAGGGGAAGGAAAGGGAGATCCCCATGTCTAACAGTGAAAAGAGAAGAAAGTGACTATAGCTACTGGGCATCTTGGTCTCCCTGCCATATTGCAGATTAATGTGTGGCCTACAAGGGCTCCCTGGCGTATGAAAGCTCCAGGGTGAGTCTGTGGCCTAGCAACTGCACAGACTGGAGCCCACTTAGGCTTCTCTTGACATCACATTCCTGCCTGCAGACACACCTAACACCCAGAGCACTGCAGGGTAGCAGACGTTCACTGAGGGGCGTAGTGAGAGATGCCCTACTCACTGTTGCCCCTTCTCTTCCCACAGGTCCTCAAGGTGAACAGGGTAAGTCATTAGACTCTGGAGGGGAAGTGAGCTTGGGCCTGGAGGAGAATGGTCCTCAGGCAGCCTGGGCAGCAGGGATGGGGACTGGGGTTTATGAACATCCATCCTAACACACTATGTCTGTTCAGGAGTGGAGGGAGCACCAGCAGCCCCCGTGCCTAGGGTGGCATTTTCAGCTGCCCTGAGTTTGCCTCGGTCAGAACCCGGCACAGTCCCCTTCGACAGAGTCTTGCTCAACGATGGAGGCTACTATGACCCAGAGACAGGTAACCTAGAGGGCCGGCAGGTGGCGCAGTTGAGGTAATTGGGCGAGGCTGAGCCGTGTGTGCTAATGTCTCCTGCGTGCCTCTGCAGACAGGTACAGCTTTTTTATCTGTAGTTAGAAAGACCTGTATTCTCTCCCTGCACTCACACCGCAGTTGGACAAGGAGAGAGTGGGGTGGGAAGGAGACTTTCACACCACACAGATCTTTATTTGGACCGACTCCTATACACGCCTGCAGCAGCTGCTGGAGATGCAACAGAGGATCCCCTACAGTGTGCAGTCTAGTGGAATAGCAGGGAAAGGACCAGCGGGCCACCCCACAGCCAGGAGTGCTGTACCCACTGTCCAAGAGACCTTCCTTGTCCCAACCACCGTCTCCCTTCCTGACTGTCATCCTTGTCCCCAGGTGTATTCACTGCGCCACTGGCTGGGCGCTACTTGCTGAGCGCTGTACTTACAGGGCACCGGCACGAGAAAGTGGAGGCAGTACTGTCCCGCTCCAACCTGGGCGTGGCCCGCATAGACTCGGGAGGCTATGAACCCGAGGGACTGGAGAATAAACCTGTGGCCGAAAGTCAGCCTAGCCCGGGCGCTCTGGGAGTCTTCAGCCTCATCCTGCCACTGCAGGTCGGAGACACTGTCTGCATCGACCTGGTCATGGGGCAGCTGGCACACTCAGAGGAGCCGCTTACCATCTTCAGCGGAGCCCTGCTTTACGAGGACACAGACCTTGAACAGGTGTAGACAGGGTGGGCCGGACCACCAAACTTATCTACACCGGTCGCAGAGCCACCCGAGTGGCGGCTCCCCACCAAGGCTGGGGGCAAGTCGGGACCACGCCCCACTGCGGTTCAGGCATCCAGATCGGCTCCTCAGCGCGTGTGACTGCGTGGTCTCTGGGACTTAGGCGTCTTTTCTTGACTTTTGGTCTCACTACCGTCCCCATCAGAGCCCTCTCCAGGGCCTAGGCTGCGGAAGAGGAACCGACCTTCCAGGGCTCTCCCCAGCCCACACCACCGTACTAAACTATTCAGGAATAAAGACACTTTTTTTCTACAAAACATAGCTATTCTGCTCTAGTACATGTCCGGGGCTTGTTAAGGGACAGGACAGGAGGAGACAGAGTCCTACCGGGGGCGAACCTTGGCTGGTGGTCCTACGGTGCGCTCCTGCTAAGTGCGCCTGCGGACTCAGGGTCACGGCCGCCGGTCCCCCAGTGACCGCTAGGTGGCGCTGGGCCAGAACCACCGCGAAGGCTGGCAGCGTTCCCTGTCATGTGACACAGCTAATCTGGCGGGGGCGGGGCTTCCGCAGGGTGAGCCAAATCGCGGGCGGAGGGAGAGTAGCGAGTGCTTTGGTGCTCCGCCAGCAAAGGAGAGGTTTCTGTTGCCAGACTGAGCTAGTTCGGGAGGTCCAGGGTCTGCAGAGCACTGGGCGCAGAGGGAAGGAAAAGGCGATGCACCATTAGTGCGCTTCCGCTTTGACAGCTGAGGCAGAAAAGTGAGAGGGTCTGCCATTGGCCGGACTAGGTAACCAAACCCTCGCAACAGCAGAAAGCACCCTGCGGGAGGAGCTCCGCAGGCAGAGGAGGAGCCAGGGTAGCCCCTGAGAAGTTGGGACACGGTCCTGCGGTAGATAAGAGACAGAGTCTAGCAGGAATCCCCTCCGCTTGCGGGTAGGAAGCTTGGGGAGCAGCCTCATGGAAGAGAAGCAGATCCTGTGCGTGGGGCTGGTGGTGCTGGACATCATCAATGTGGTGGACAAATACCCAGAGGAAGACACGGATCGCAGGTAGGGGCGCCCAGGCCCCTCGGAGATCCCAGGGCTGCTGTGGCCCTGTCTTTTTGCCTGTCACTGCTAATCGGCTGCTAAACCAGGGATAGCCCTCTCTCTCGCCAAGCAGTGAGGCATGAGTACAGCCTGGAAAGCAGGTGTTCCCTGCCCGGAAGCCTAGGGGCACTCTGTGAGAATGAAGACATGAGACTGGAGACCTTTAAAAGCAAGACCCAGGGGGGTTGTTTTGTTTTGACGGGGTCTAGCTATGTAGCCCAAGCTGACCTAAACTTTAGCATCCAGAATTAATAAGAGTGCAGCCGTATGCCTGAATCAAGATCCAGGCTTTGACTAGTACTGTTGTTAGCTGGTTCCTATTTCAATATGCCGGTCATCAGAATCCTCAGTTTACAGAATGGGCTGAAATACTTTTTCCTCTCCGGAGGGGCACACACCTGATAAGGTGCCGGGCAAATTTTCTTCAGTTCTCCTGTCCCCCCAACTCTTAGCCTATGCACTTCTTATTTACCACTTACTGATAAAATAAAACATGAGGTAGCTAACAGTGAGTGGTGTGTTAAGTTAAATCACTCACATTTAAAAGCCCGGGGTTCAAGCCTTGCTTAGCTCAAGGGTTGGCGGGCTGTGTGAGCAAAGCTGGAGGCTCTCTGGGTTAGACAGGAAAGAGCTTGGCTCAGGAGCCACAGCGAGCTTTTTCCTGGAACTAAGTGCCAAAGGAGTCTTTACAAAGATGGGTAAACATTTTCGTGGATGTTCTCAGAACATTCTGGTGGAAGTTAAAGTGTCCTTTAATGGTTCTTATCTTTACTCTAGATAAGGGCTATTACAGTGTGCTGCCATGCAGTGAAGGTGTTGCGGTAGAGTGGAACATTGTCTTTCTCTTGGGATGATCTAATGCCCTGAACAATGAACATTGTATCTTGGGTATTAGTTGAAAGGAAGTTCAAGGTTGACCCCTGGAGAGACACTAGAGCGCTACCAGCATTGAACTTAGGGAGGTGGGGAGGCTGGGTGCTCTTTGGGCTTTGGATCCCCCAGAGAGCTGTCACAGGCTCCCTGGGAACTGTGAAAGTACCAATCAGATCCTTTCCTTAGATGAGGAATCTGCAGAAAATTTGGAGGAGCTGAGCAGTGTTTACCACATATGTAGCAGGTGTCAGAGCACGTTATAGCTCATGTGTGTCCCCAAGTTTAGCGAGTGGCTATAGCTCTCCGGTCATTACTCATTCTGTGTCTGTTGCTGCCCATCTTTTGGAGTTTGCCCTTTGCTTTCAGTTGATCTGTTTGCCAGAGGTGAGAGCCCTTGCCAGGAGTACAGGGACAGTGGTGCAGGAGCACAGAGTATTTAGTTGTATAGACCTAATCCACTTACCAAGGTAGGGCCACACTTGCAACCTGGTGTGTGTGTGTGTGTGTGTGTGTGTGTGTGTGTGTGTGTGTGTGTGTAGGAATAGGCTCTCTCCTAAAAGATTGGTTTATTTTATTATTTTTATATGTGTGAGTGTGTGTACCACATGCAATCCCAGTGCCCAAAGAGGTTAGAAGATGACATTAGATCCCCTAGAACTAGAGTTACAGGTAGTTGTGAGCCACAGTGTGGGTGCTAGAACTTGAACCTGGGTCCTTTGCAAGAGCGACAAGTTCTCTTAACTACTGAGCCATCTCTCTCTCCCCCACTTAAATGACTTATTTTTATTTTACATGCATTGGTGTTTTGCCTGCATGCATGTCTGTGTGCATCACCTGGAGCAGGAGTCACAGACAGGCGTGATCTGCCATGTGGGTGCTGGGATGATTTATTTAGACTTATATTTATTTATTTATTTATTTATTTATTTATTTTTTTGGTTCTTTTTTTCGGAGCTGGGGACCGAACCCAGGGCCTTGTGCTTCCTAGGTAAGCGCTCTACCACTGAGCTAAATCCCCAGCCCCTTATATTTATTTTATGTCTGAGTGTTTCCTCTGCACATGTATGTATTTACACCACTGTGTGCCTGGAGTTGAGGACATTGGGTTCCCTGAACTGGGATTATAGATGGTTGTGAGCCACTGTGTGGGTGCTGGGAATCGAACCCCGGTCCTCTGAAAGAATAACTAGTGCTCTTAACCACTTCTCTAGCCCTGGGCTTTTTCTTATTTGGGGAAAACATGCATATTTCATGCTCCAAGCTCTCCAAAAAATTGTACTTGAACCAGAATACATGTAGTACCACATTCTGCTAGACTGAAGACCCCATTCCTTTGAGCTTGTTTATTTGAAAGACGACAAGAAGGACACTTTATCTTCCTGCTGACAGAGTCGGTTCCATTTGGAAGGTGGAGCCCCTTCCCTCCTGACCTCAGGGTACATGCACCTCCTGCTGCAGACCTGGGTTTCTGTTTAGCACCCATGTTTCTGGATTCATTTGAGTTTCTCAGAAGAGCAAGACTGTGTAGGACCTAGTCCTTCCTGACATCGCAGGTGCGTCTGACCCAGGGACTCTCAGAACTTGGGGTTTGTAGTCAGATGACCTGGTTCGGTTCCATGCTGAGGAGAGCCTTCCAGAAGAAAGTCCTCATGCTGAGTGCTTCTTCCCAGCTTGAAGATTCAGCATGACTCTGAAGGGCTTTACTGTGAAATCTACTGCGACTGAGGAAGAGATAACCCAGAGTTAGGAGATGAGGCGGCTGCAGCAGGCAGTTTCCTAGTTCTCTAAAAACAGGTGGATGTGGCTATGCCTTTCAATACAGCCTGAGAGGTGAGAGCAGACCCCGCCCTCGTTCCAGCTCCTTCCCGTGGCAGAGCCTCAGCAGCTCCATCTGGAAAATGAGCTGAGACTTAGATGCACCCTGACTCTTGCACTCTGTGGACTCCTGCACAGGGGGCTGAGGTTGGTTCTGCTCCCCACGGGGACCAGCCAGCTGAGGCTGCAGAGACTTGCCCGTGTGCTTTACAGGTGCCTATCCCAGAGATGGCAGCGTGGAGGCAACGCGTCCAACTCCTGCACTGTGCTTTCCTTGCTCGGAGCCCGCTGTGCCTTCATGGGCTCGCTGGCCCATGGCCATGTTGCCGAGTAAGTTAGGAGGGAGTACCTGGTAGAGGGATAGAGCACCTTGTCTGCAGAGTATAGGGAGAGCTGCCTGAACCCTGGGCGGGCTGGATGGAGGAATGGTTGGTGGGTGGTGGCCCACAGGGGAGTCTCAGATCCTTCAGGGGTGGTCCACCTGCTGTTCAGATACTAACATGACTCCTGTAAGGTTCCATTTCTACAGCTTGCTGCAGAGTCCTCTTAGGCTCCCCACCACCCACTTTCTTCCTTGCTTCCTGTAGACTCTGCCTTTGCTCTTCTCATGTACCTTATCCTGGCTGTGTTTGAGGTAAAAGGCAGGGAGGAACATGCTGTGCCCTTCTCTGCTTAAGGGGCATCCAGTATCCATGGTTACAGGATGAAGGCCCTCATTGAGGATTAGGGCCACTGCTCCTGTCTTCATTGTAAGTACTAAGAGTACACTCCTTGGGACATCCTGAGGTCACATATTAACACTGGGTCCCAAACCCATTTGCTCTGGAGGCTGAGTTCCACAAGTGACCCACGCGCCTTCTCCATGCCAACCACTGCAAAGACCCAAGAGCCCTTTGACTCCTGGCACTGTCAGCTCAGCACACTTATCAGGAGGTGTGGCCTACACTTTGCCCACTGCAGGCCCTGGAGTGCTTTGCCAGGTTGCTGGACTCTAAAACATGGCCCTTTGAACCCTAGTCTGAGGGGCTGTTGCCAGCCAAATTCCCAGTCTTGGAGAACTGGAGCAAAACTAACAGAGCAAGAGACCTGGTCCCCGAGATGGGACAGTCATTCCTTCCTAGGTGGAAGCAGGACCCTGGTTCTCGTTTCGGATGGTGGACTCTCCTTTATAGAGTAGTCATATTGGTGGGTGAGCCATTGAGAATTCTCTTGGGGTTGGGGATTTAGCTCAGTGGTAGAGCGCTTGCCTAGCAAGCGCAAGGCCCTGGGTTCGGTCCCCAGCTCCAAAAAAAAAAAAAAAAAAAAAAAAAAAAAAGAGAATTCTCTTGTGCATTAAGCCAACATTATTATGCTAGGCACTGTGAGTGCAAAAAGACAGTTAGCAAACCAAACCATACCTCTAATGCTTTGGGGGGAGGCTTTAAGGGACCCTTGAGTTGTCAGGTCAAGAGATGATATACCGTGTGGCTGCTAACAATTCTGTTGAGCTGAGGAGCTGCTTACTGAAAGGAAGGTCTGCTCATAGTGAGGATGGCTGGGCTGCTGGGCACAGTGGCTAGCTCTGGGGTTTCCTGGCAGGAGTGGAACCAGCCTCCTTGCTGTCCCTCTGGGCTAATCTTGAAATGATGTTCCTAGGCTCATTCTAAGTACAGGACCTCGTGTGACATTGTCTGGGGTCAGGCCCATATTTAGGGACCTTCCACAACTGCATCAACCCATTGCCCATAGTGGTTAGTCCAACTTTTAGACAATGGTAACACACAGGTCCTCTAAGGTGACACTGCTTCCTGGCTGGTCAGATTAGAGGTACCAAGGCAAGATTGGAAGGAGACCCCAGAAAGCCATGAGGGTGAACATGCAGAGAGCAGCTGGGAGGAGTCCAAAGTATCACCTTGGTGATTAATTATTAATGCTGCCCGAGTCTTGCAAGAACTAAGCCACAGTACCCATACACATTAAGTTCAAATGGGATTCAGGCCATTGGCTGACTCTAAAGCCTCAACTCTACCCTTAAGTGGGGGGGGGGGGCAAAGCTCCCCAGTGTGAATTGGACTGAGACTGACCTGGAATGTTCAATCCTGCTTCCCTGATGTATAGGCTCCACCCCTAGCCCTATGCCATCCCAGCGTGCCTCTCTTGTCCCCTGCTACCTCCTGTGACAAGGCTGAGATTGCCAGTTCCCTCCTAGTTCCCTCTGCTCACCTTTCAGGGTCCCTGGTGGCCCTACTATCTCTCTGCTAGTCCCCCAAACTCTTTCCAAACTGCTCTTCTGGGTTACTCTGACCTGGCAGTTTTGTCCTGGATGACCTCCGCCGCCATTCTGTGGACTTACGATATGCGGTCCTTCAGACTGAGGGCTCCATTCCCACCTCTACAGTCATCGTCAACGAGGCCAGCGGCAGCCGCACCATCCTGCACGCCTACAGGTTTGTACGCCTGTCTGCGCTTTGCCAGCTGCTGCCGCGGCCGTCACTACATTCTCAGGACAGGACCAGGACCCGTCTTCTCTGAGGCCCACGTGCTCCAGTGCACCCTTCCCACTCCTGGAGGAGATCTATCTAGGCTGTGTAGCTCTAACCTGTGTCTCCTTGCCCTCTTCCTGGCTTGGGTCCCTTCCCCAAAGCTTCCTGGTGGCCGACTTCAGGCGGAGGGGTGTGGATGTGTCTCAAGTGGCCTGGCAGAGCCAGGGAGATACCCCTTGCTCCTGCTGCATCGTCAACAACTCCAATGGCTCCCGTACCATTATTCTCTACGACACGTAAGGGCCCCTTGGCCTTGCCCTCTCACAACCCACCAATCAGTGCCCTCTCTCCTCACTGGGCAAACCAACTGATCTCCACCCATGGCTTCTCTACACCAGAAATTGCCCCCATGCCAAACTGTTCAGTAATTTCTGAATTGTCTTCAATTAGGGGAGAAGTGAGGTGGGAAGGGGTCAGCTCTGCCCTGCTTGGTAATTTGCCCTTGACTAGCACAAGGGTGGGCAGGCAGGCCGGCCTGTAAAAACTGTAATTTATGGTATGATTGTTTCATAATTAGTCAATCAGCACCTTGGGTCTGGGTGTACGGAGATGGGGGACAATCCACAGAAAGCCTCGATGGGCTAAGGGACCCACTGGGACTTCTACGGTCAGTTCCAGAGTTTCGAGCCTGCAGCATGGCACCAAAGAGCTGAGGTTTGGGCCCCTGCAAAGGGAACTGTATAATTCAAAAGCACATATCTCAAAAGTGAGTGGGCATTCACATACTAGAGGTGACTTTCAGATTAGGCAATCTTTGTTGTCTGTCTATTAAGCAAGCGGTGATTGGCAGCAACTCCAATGAAGGACATGCACATGGTACCTCAGGTAGGGAGAGGAGGGGCGAGGAGAAAGGTTTATTGCCTTCTGGCCTGGACCGGTCCAGGCATATTCACATGCATACTCCAACCGCAGAAGGCCCAGGAGACTAAGGACTTTTAGCCCTGTGTGCCGATGGAAAAGGAGCCCCAGAAAGGCCACGCCACTAGTGGGGATGGAAGGCACTCTGCTGCCCTATAGAGAGGACGCATGCTGTGTGGCCAAGGCCAATGCTTTTCTGGGTCTTCACACCTAGACCAGCCAAACAGAAACACTTCCTCAGAGTGACAATTTTGACCTTAGGGATGAAGTGGGGAGCCCGACACACCACCTCGGCTTTCCGCTTCGTAGTTCTCCGGGCCATTGCATGCTGGGAGCTGTGTGCTCCCAGCGAGGGGCCTTCTGGGAAGTGTAGTCTCACACATTCCTAGCGCATTCTGGAGGATGTGGTTTCCAAGGAATATGGGGTGGCCTCTTGTCACATTTTATAATTGTGCTTATCCTTAGATAGCGTTTACACAGACACACACCACTACCACACCACCACCAACAACAAAAAAGGACACTTAAACAAAGTGGGACAGGGCTCATCTCACCCCAGGGCTCAGAGCCCTGTGATTCCCAGCTTCCTGCCTTGCTGCTGGTATCGGTACTGGGTCCAGGGTCCCCGGCCGTCAGAGATCCTGGCCCTGGCTGATCTCCTTTTATTCCTTCCGGTCCTGTGATGTAGGAACCTGCCAGATGTGTCTGCTAAGGACTTTGAGAAGGTCGATCTGACCCGGTTCAAGTGGATCCACATTGAGGCAAGCCCCTCTGCATGGTCAATTTCTTCCATAAATTTCTTTGAACCATGAAATAGGATAGGGATACCAAATAGCCCTCCCCCATCCCTCTCCACTCTTTATGTTTTCCTGTGAGGAAACTGAGGCCCAGAAAGATGGCGAGGCATACAGTCACAAGCAGCGCTGGGCAGAAGACCTCATTTTTTTTTTTTAATTTACTTATTTTATGTATGCGTGTACACTGTAGCTGTCTTCGGAGGGCATCAGATCTCGGTACAGATGGTTGTGAGCCACCATGTGGTTGCTGGGATTTGAACTCAGGACCTCAGGAAGAGCAGTCTAGTGCTCTTAACCGCTGAGCCATCTCACCAACCCCAGAAGACCCTATTTTTGTGTTAAGCTACCATCGCTTTCACTGGCTTCTTTTATTTCTCAGGAAACAGGACGGGGAGGGCCTGAGGGGAATTAGAACTTCCTTTCCAAGGGAGAGGTTTTGGGATTAAGAGGAGATAGGATTTGGAGAAGTCCAGGCTTCCAACCCTTGTCTCGTCATTTGACTTACTGTTGGGCTTCAGGTTGTCTCCCTTTCCTAGCTCCAACTCCTCCTCACTTTCCCGTCTCACCTCTTCCCTCTCCCCTCTTCCTTCTCTCAGTGTTTTGGTGTTTGCTTGCTTGCTTGTTTGTTTGACATAGGGTCTGACTATATAGATCAGGTTGACCTTGAACCCACAGAAATCTGACTGACTCAGTCTCCCAAGTTCTGGGATTGAGAGTGTGCCACCACACACAACCTTTTGCTTTTTTGCTTCTTTTTCTGCCCACCACCTTTCTGGTGTTTTACTATGTAGCCCAGGTTAGCCCAGAATCCACAATCTTCCTGCTTCGGCCTCTCGAGTGCTGTGTTCCTGGGCATGTATGCCCAGCATCTTTTATTCTTCAGTCTCATTTGGGAAATGAAAAATTTGGCTGATAAGGTCTCCAAGGTCCATGGCAGCCCTAGAATTACATAGCGGCAATGGGGCTCCAGCCCAGCTTCCTCCAACCCCTCTCCCTGATCACCCAGAGGTTCATCAGGGAGGAAGGAGTGAACTCTTTATCAGCTGGGTTCTGAGCTGCCCTGTCCTGCCCCAGGGCCGGAATGCATCGGAACAGGTAAAGATGCTACAGCGGATAGAACAGTACAATGCCACGCAGCCTCTGCAGCAGAAGGTCCGGGTGTCCGTGGAGATAGAGAAGCCCCGAGAGGAACTCTTCCAGCTGTTCGGCTATGGAGAGGTGGTAAGTGTCCTGCAGCTTCCCCTGCCTATCTTTAGCTAACTGGGCTCCTAGTCCTGCCTACCAGCCTCCGTGGGACAACTTGGCAGCTCCCAGAAGACCACAGCTGGGTTGCAGAGGCTGGAGGTGGCCCAGAAGTAGACTTTTCCTGCTCAGGTAGATACACAGGAGTCCGGTGGGCAGGGCTCAGATAGCTAAGGGCATTTCCTTGCTTGTCCACCCCCTATTTTTCCCTCTGCAGAAATGACTCTGTTCTCTGAGTTAACAATTTTTCCCAAGTGGCATGTTGTGAGGGCCGGTAGCTATGAGAAGAGGGTGGGAAGGAGCCTCGTAGAAAGAAAATTTAGACAGGACGGGGTGCAAACAGTAGCACTGCTAAAGCTGGTTGGACCACTCTGTCCAGATGTGGTTTGTTGGCCTTGGTGCCCAATTAAAAAACATGGCAGGCTGACCGACATTCTACCCACCCCCCAGCCCCCCACCCCGAACTACTCGAGGGGCTCTATCTTGAGGCCACTCCCTGTAGGGAGAGCCTCATTTTGCAGATGAATGAACTCACTCTAGGGCTTGGCTGTGTGAGGAGCAGGTGAAATAAAGCTTTGTCTTGAGAGTCAGCCTGGTTTGATTTCACCCCAAGATGGCGCTCCAGGCTCTTTCTAGGTTTTGAATTCCCTCATGCTAGAATGAAAATACCAGGGCTAGGGCCAGAGGGATGGCTCAGGGGTTAAGAGCCTCGACTGCTCTTCCAGAGGTCCTGAGTTCAATTCCCAGCAACCACATGGTGACTCACAATCGCCGGTGATGGGATCCGATGCCCTCTTCTGGTGTGTCTGAAGACAGCTACAGTGTACTCACATACATGGAATAAATAAATCTAAAAAAAAAAAAAAAAAAAAAAAAAAGAAAGAAAATACCAGGGCTACCGGGTCATAGCTTCCAAGGCACAACTTAAGCAAACATAAAACTCGTACCTGTGGGACAGCAAGATGCCACGCTGGGGACTTATGTGACCGATTTAGAGGAGTTGTGCTATAACCCGGAGTAAACACCAGGTTGTTAGTAGTGAGTAGCAGTTAGAGGTGGCTGTCAGTCTGTCTTTCGCTGCCTACAGGTGTTTGTCAGCAAAGATGTGGCCAAGCACCTGGGGTTCCGGTCAGCAGGGGAGGCCCTGAAGGGCTTGTACAGTCGTGTGAAGAAAGGGTGAGTTGGGAAGCCAAGAAAGGGTCTGAGGGGCCCTGGAGGGTGAAGTGGACTAGCACCGATCTGAGTGAGTCTTACAGGGCTACGCTCATCTGTGCCTGGGCTGAGGAGGGAGCCGATGCCCTGGGCCCCGACGGCCAGCTGCTCCACTCAGATGCCTTCCCACCACCCCGAGTAGTAGACACTCTCGGGGCTGGAGACACCTTCAATGCCTCTGTCATCTTCAGCCTCTCCAAGGGTGAGTCCATCACCACGGGGTCGGGGCAGGGCTGGGCCCATCACCCTCCCGAACATCGAACATCAGGCTGAACCTGCCTGCTCTCTGTCCCTTCTCCAGGAAACAGCATGCAGGAGGCCCTGAGATTCGGGTGCCAGGTGGCTGGCAAGAAGTGTGGCTTGCAGGGGTTTGATGGCATTGTGTGAGAGATGAGCGGTGGGAGGTAGCAGCTCGACACCTCAGAGGCTGGCACCACTGCCTGCCATTGCCTTCTTCATTTCATCCAGCCTGGCGTCTGGCTGCCCAGTTCCCTGGGCCAGTGTAGGCTGTGGAACGGGTCTTTCTGTCTCTTCTCTGCAGACACCTGGAGCAAATAAATCTTCCCCTGAGCCAACTTTGTCTGTCTAAGTGGTTTTTTGTTTTTGTTTGTTTTTTCTTGGTTTTCTGTTCAAGATAGGGTCTGGTTGTGCAGCCTCAGGTTGGTCATGATCTTGAAATGTCCCTGTTTGGCCTGTCTGTGCTGGGATTGTTGGCCTGGCTCGTTTGTCCTTGGAGATCCTCACCCTGCTCTGGTGGAAACTCCCGAGGCCTTAACACTACAGACCCACATCTTTCCTACTCCTCCATTCTTCAGTTCAGCCCCACCCACCCAGCCCAGAGGAGCCTGTATACAGACTAAAGCAGCAGGCGTGCTCCCGCCTCCCATCAGCTGTCCTCCTCAGAGGAGTTTCATCCAGGTCGGGGAGGACAGCCTGAGAAAACAGCTCTGCAGACGGAGCCGTGTGGACTGTTGTGTTAGCCGTGGTGTTGGTCGGGGAGCCTGCTTTCTGGGTTTATGGGTTTTTGATCAAACTACCTTCCCATGGGTTTCCCAGGAAGCCCCCTAGAACTGAACTTTAATTGGTACTTCGTCTACAAATGTAACCTGACACAAAACGCTGCTGCTGTACCGTGGAGAGATCCGGGCGACGGCGGTTTGTCAGGACCAGGTTCTAATGTGAGATTTGAGACCATTGGACAAGAGCATAGGCTTCTTTGTCAGACAGACGTGAGTTGAAGTAAGATATTTAATTAGGTGGGCGCCCCCTTAGGGCGCCATTAACTGCTCGCCTCTCAAAGGGAGTTGATGTTTGCCTGGTCATCATCATGAGGATAAAAATCAGATAAAATGCTATCTTAAGGTGTCAGCCTGGTATCTGGTGTGCACAAGGTTCTCAGAAGAAGGAGGAGGAAGATGAAGGGGGGGAGAGAGAGAATGGTTATTACTGCAGTTATTAGGAGTGGAGATCCATACAGGGGAGTGGGGACATCTGTCTGCCTTGAGCTACAGGGAGCAGAGATCTGAACACGAAGTGGAGAAGGGAACTCCAGGAGAGTGTTGTGTTCCCAGGATAGACTAAGATAGCTAGCTTCCGTTCTTCCTTTCTGTTGTTTGTTATTATTATTGTTATTAATATTATTATTGGTATTGTTATTAGTATTAGCAGCAGCATCAGTCATAGTTGTGGTAGTAGTAGTATTTTGGTTTGATTTTTTTGAGACAGGGTTTCTCTTTATAACAGCTCTGGCTGTCCTGGACCCACACTGTAGACCAGCTGGCCTCCCACTCATAGACATCCATTTTCCTCTGCCTCCTGAGTGCTGGGGTTAAAGGCCTGTGCTACCACGGAGCTTGCTTTCTTGGGTTGTTGCAGCTGACTGTGGCTAATGCATCTTAGTTCTGCCAGAAACCCTGGGAAAGTGGGGTCTCCATCTCTTCAAGAGGTTTGTCCAGTCCCCAAACCCTTGTGTTCTGAGGGGGAAGGATCTGGGTAGGCTGGACCAAGGACACATGGCTATGGAGACAAATCCATTTTGTTTTTTATTGATTGTTTGGGGCCTGAAATCTGCCTCTCAGCTTGTGGTCTCCCTGAGCTGCGAAGAAAGTCCTGCTTCCTACTGAGGCCAGAAAGGAGACGTGGGAGTGCGTTTCTTTTCCCCTCCTCAAGACAGGGCCTCACGAAGTAGCCCAGCCTGGCTTCAAACTTGCTAAGTGGCCTAGGCTAGCCTGGAGCTCTCAGTGCTTCTGGGAGTACGAGCTTGGACCACCATACCCATGTCAGAGGTGGCTCCAGACCCACTGTATTCACACTTCATGCTTCTGTTCTGCACTGAGATCCTGAGGGGCATGAGCCTGTGTGTCTAGCTCATATCTCGTCGTTTTCCAGTTGGATGCTATGAGCCTCAACCACATTTGGAGTGTTTTGGGTCTCTAGTGTTTCCGCTGGCAGGTCTTTGGCTTCCCCTTCGTTGTCCTTGCTCTCCACCTGTCTCTCAGCATCCTCTCGGGGACCTGGGGCATCTCCTTCAGACTCTGCCTGACCCCTAGCCTCCCCTTCAGGGCTTAGAGCATCTACTTTAGTCTCTATGTGATGTCCAGCCTCCTGTTCAGGCTCCAAGGCCCTTTTGGCCTCTACCTGACTTGTAATTTCTTCTTTAGTCCCCAGGGATTGCTGGGTTTCTGATTGCAGCGGACTGTTGGCTAAAAGCGGCTGACTTCCGGCAGGTTGTGGCTCCTGGAGAGCTGGGGGAAGGGACTCTGCGCGCTTGGGGGCTTCTCCTGGGAAGTTGATGAGCTCTGCAGGAGTCATGAGCCCGTCTCCATCCAGGTCCTGAGTCTCAAGCACCATGTCTACTACCAGGATCACCTGTGGAAACAGTTACGGTAGATATTTTCAGGAACCCGGCCACCCTCCAACAGCCTTGTTCCTGCCATATAGACTCCAGGCTTCCTTTTTACCAGGAGTCTACCAAAAAGTCATGATGGAAGGTCCAAAGCTCCAAGCAGCTAGTCTCTCATGGTTTCCAGCAGCGCTTACCGGGTTGATGGGGAAGTGTGCAGCTCCAGGGGCCAGAGCTGCTGTCAGCATGGACAAGAGTTCCAGGCCGTCCAGTTGTCCGTTCTGGTCAAAGTCGTGAAGAGCAAAGAGATATAGCAGGACTACGGAGAAGAGTCTGGGTTAGAGAAAGCAAGAACCCACTGGGCAACGAGCGCCCAGCTCCAGTTCCATCCCACAGAGCCTCCCGGCCCCGCGGCCAGCACCAGAGCCTCCCGGCCCCGCGGCCAGCACCAGAGCCTCCCGGCCCCGCGGCCAGCACCAGAGCCTCCCGGCCCCGCGGCCAGCACCAGAGCCTCCCGGCCCCGCGGCCAGCACCAGAGCCTCCCGGCCCCGCGGCCAGCACCAGGCCTTCACCTTGCTCCCGGTTCATTTGTTCAGGGTCCTCTTCCATCTTCTCCAGTCCCTTGAGATAATCCCGCAGACGTCTGTGGACAAAGTGGCAAATCAGGGGGGAGAATCCTGTCTGTGACCTAAGACTTGTCCAGTTAATACCTGCTGAGAGCCCCCAGCTTACTCACCGGAGCTGCTCAGGGCCTGGCTGGAAGGGGTTGGTTGTGAGCTGCTGTTGTGCCTCAGGGTCCAGCCTAGAACGGGGAGAGAAGCAGAAGCCCAGCTTAGCAGCCGCTTGGCAGATTTCTCCCCAGACTCAAAGGGAGACTCAAAGTTTGTCCCTCCAAACTCCCAGAAAAGGCTGTAGGGAAAAAAGCCCTTCGGGTGTCATTGGAAACAAAACCTTAATTTCTAAAACTGCCTTTGCAGCTCAGAGACCTTCCTTACTTAGCTTTAGAAAACCCAAAGAGGGCTGGAGAGATGGCTCAGCGGTTAAGAACACTGACTGCTCTTCCAGAGGAACTGAATTCAGTTCCAAGCACCCGTAATAGGTGGCTAACAACCATTTATAACTTCAACTCCAGAGGACCTAACTTCTAGATCCTACAGGCACCCACACTCATGTGCACATAAACACACACATGTAAATTAATAAACAGTTAAAAAGAAAATGCCAGGGCTGGGGATTTAGCTCAGTGGTAGAGCGCTTGCCTAGCAAGCACAAGGCCCTGGGTTCAGTCCCCAGCTCCAAAAAAAAAAAAAAAAAAAAAAAAAAAATGCCTAGTGAGGTTGAGGCCACCATAGCAGACACACAATAGAGGCCCAAGACAATGGCCCAGGGTGTGTCAAGACACAATGGTTTCTTATGGTCTTCCTTCTCCAACACCAGAATCTACTCCAGGGAGAGGATCACAGGCTGAGGCTGGCAGCAATGGCCGGGATTCTACAGACCCATTTTGCTCCGTGACGTATCATGCCTCTTCTTTTTTTCTTTTTTTTTTAAAACAATCTTTATTTTATTTTATTTTATTTTATTTTATTTTATATGAGTACATTGTAGCCATCTTCAGACACATCAGAAGAGGGCAGCAGATCCCATTACAGATGGTTGCAAGCCACTGTGTGGTTGCTGGGATTTGAACTCAGGTCCTCTAGAAGAGCAGTCAGTGCTCTTAACCTCTGAGCCATCTCTCCAGCGCCTCTTCCTTTTTTCAAAGGGTATGGACGTCAGCCCAGACTTTAAGTCTGCCCAGGATCTCAAGTATCCGATGTCTGCATGTGGCTACTGTTTGCCCACATCAGCCTGAGATGACAGGACTTGTAGCAGCTGGTTTGGTCACTGCTGCCAGCCCTCCACTTTCTCCTCATTCCCACAATTGCGATGCTCAGACAGAAGGTAAGAAAGCAGTTCTTGGGGTTGGGGATTTAGCTCAGTGGTAGAGCACTTGCCTAGCAAGCGCAAGGCCCTGAGTTCAGTCCCCAGCTCCAAAAAAAAAAAAAAAAAAAAAAAAAAAGCAGTTCTAGTTAGTCGTTAGGCGGATAACCCCATTTCCTTGACAATCCCAGTGTCAGGGCTTGATTCTAAGGGCAATCCCTGTCTGAGTTTCTGGCATCCTCCTGATGCTTCACATCAGACTAGAGCTGAACTCTTGACTGTGAAGGGGTCTACAAGCACGCATTAAGTCCCTACTTGGGGCATTGTGATAATCAAAAGGCAGGAAGTTGGGGTGCTGTACCCAGAAATGATGGAAGCTATACTTCTGCAGGCTCCTGGCTCGCCCAGGAAAGAGTCCTGACATCTTTCCAGAACTCTCGATACCCCAGCCCTGCCCTCCTAATCCTCTTACCTTGCAACTCCATCCTTGGGGGCAGCTTGACCCAAAGGGAGCAGCAATAGGGGCAGCATCAACATTTGCATTAGCCACCGGGACATCCTGCTGAACACCGGAGCTAGGAACAGAATTGGGGAGTCAGGGGAGGGGTATCTGCTGTAGTGTTAGGGGGTTCAGTTGGCTCAGACGGAAATGACTTCCTTCCTTGTGTGTGAAAACATGAAGTATAGGGGAAAGGATGCCTGCAGGGGCGGGGGGAGGGCTATCACCCATTGGCAACCTTCTGGGAACTCAAGGTAAGTCCTGCGTGTACGAAAATACGTAAACCCTGCTCCGGTATATAGCGTGCACTGTGGGAGGGAGCTCTGGGTATGAGGACTCCTTCTCATATCCCATTGGCCCCGCTTAAGTGCTGTGTAAGTAAGTGCCCTTGACATTCCCAGTGTCAGGGCTCGATTCTAAGGGCAATCCCTGTCTGAGTTTCCGGCTTCTCCTGATGCTTCACATCAGACTAGAGCTGAACTCTTGGCTGCGAAGGAGTACTTCTAGAGCAGGCCACTTTATTTACAGATGGTAAAAGAATAGATTAGGTTGCTACACTCACTGAAGATCAAACATACACAAGGAGACCACCAAGAGGGAGATGGACTGCTAGTCTGTATTTATGAAAGAAACCTACTGAGGCCAGGTGCGGTGGCATGTGACCCACGATCCCCGCACTCAGGAGTCTGAGGCAGGAGGACTGTGAGTTCAAGACCAGCGGTTGTCTCTATGTTACGCATATTTGGAAATAGAAATATGGAAACGGTCAAGTATGAAATGAGTTCGTTGATAACACAAGGCATAAAAGCTTTTTGTTTGTCCCAGGGATATGTACATATAATGTGAATTTCCAAGGAGAGAGAAGCCACTAAAACTGAGACATCCCCCCCCCCAAAACCATCTTTGGGCAGGAAAATAATCAGGTGTTTGGTGGCCCAAGCAAAGGATCAGGACCTCCTGTCTCCCGAACCTAAAACTCAGGCCGTCGCTGGATCTTCCTAAAGGACATTGTATAGCTTCCAGCGGATCCTCTACGAGGTCTGCGATGCTGAGAAGGCTCAGAACCGTGCCCAGGGTGGACATCAGTTCTGTGAGAGTCTGGAAGTAGAGCCGGTAGGTGCCTGGCTCACAAGAAGATGAGCAAAATGTTCACCTTTTGAGCAAGAAGCACCAAAGAGTAAAAATCTAAAAAAAAGATGAAGCTATCATAGATATTGAATCGGTGCTTATTTTCCACTGTGTGTGAGTGTGTGTGTCTGTGTGTCTGTGTGTGTGTGTGTGTGTGTGCGTGTGTGTGTCTCCTTCTCCCTCTCACTGGTCACTGTCCTTGATCACAAGAAACTTGAATTAATTAAAAACTGTATTGTGGTGATGTGCGTGTGTACGTGTGTAGGTCATGTGCGTGTGTACGTGTGTAGGTCACGTGTGTGTGTATGCATGTAGGTCAGAGGACAGCTTTGTGCAGTTTGCATTTTTATCAGTTCCAGGGATTCAACTCAGGTACCCAGGTTTGCATAGTGAGTGCCTGCAGCTGCCAAACTACCTTTATCTTTCGAGACAGGATCTCTCACTGAACCTCATCAGTTCAGCTAAAATGTCTGCCCAGTGAACGTCAAGGATCCACCTCTTTCTACTCCACACAGCACTATGCTGGGCTTTTTACATGAATTCTGGGGGTCTGAACAATCATGGAAGTTCAAGGAATGGGGACACCAGTTACAGTTTGGAGGCCACCTGAATGCCTCAACTGGAAGTGGAAGGCAGAAACGTCAACAGAAACCCCAAGAGTTAGACGGAACTCCAAGCTGTACAGATTGGTGCCTTATTCCTTTCTAGAAAGGAGAGCTGTCCTTGAGACCTGTGTGGCACGTAGCATGGATGAGGGGACTAGATGGCAACCCTGAAAGCTCTTTGTGTGCAAAGTCTCTGGGATGAGGGCGGGCCAGCCGGGGCTCAGTCTCTAATATGAAAAGAAGGGGCACATTAGGGTTGAGACAGCCTGCTGCCAGGGAGGTCAGAAGGGGAACGTGAGCCTGTGTGGACCCTGGGCTAGACAAGAAAGAGGAGGGCATGGAGTGCCGTCGGCTCTGTGTTGTCTTCTAACAACCCGTGGATCAAAGATGAAGGCATGATTACCAGCTTGGCACTGTGGGAGGGGTGAGGGGTGGGACCTATTGAGAGGCTGATCATGGGCTGGAGAGGTGACCCAGTCAGTAAAGTGCCTCATGCTTACTGTACATGGAGACCTGAGATCCCATCCCCAGTGGACTTGTAAAAGAGGGGATGGGAAGGGGCTGGGGAGGGGAGGGAGAGACAGGTGCATCCCTGGAGTTCACTTGTCAGCCAGTTTAACCAATTAGTGTGCTCCGGGTTCAGTGAGAGACCCTCGTCTCAAAAATTGAGAGAGAGTGATCGTAGAATACACTCAATGCCTCTCTCTGGCCTCCACACTCATAGACATACACACAACAAACACACAATGTACACCCAACTCAATGTTCACACATACACACAGTCAAACATCATGGGGTGGGGGTACGAAGGCAGCCAGGCCAACTGACCATGAGCTAAAACCAAGGGTAAAAGCAAATCTTTTCTTGTTATGAGTTGATTGTCTTGGATGTTTGCTACAGTAGCAGAAAGTGACTGACACACGTGGGAGGCCAAATGACACAGACCGGAGGGGGTGTGGGGGGCAGCACGGGTGGAAAGCAACCGTACAACTTATAGAATACAAATGCACATTTTCCACTAAGTAGCCCATGTTGCCCCTCATCCCCCTGCCTCTGCTTCCCAAGTGCTGGGATTACAGATGTGTGTTGCCATGTCTGGCTGTCCCTTTGTTTTCCAGTGCTAGGGGCCAAAACCAAGCCTTCACGCTTGCAAGTCAAGTGTTCTACCGCTGAAGTGCACCGCGAGGCTACTTACTTTTAAAATATTCTTTTGCCGGATGGTGGTGGTGCACACCTCTAACCCAGCACTCTGGAGGCAGAGGCAGGTGGATCTCTGTGAGTTCATGGCCAGCTTGGGCTAAAGAGCAAGTTTCAGGACAGCCAGGGCTACCCAGAGAGACCCTGTCTCCAAAAAACAAAATAAAAAGAAATAAATATAAAAAGATATTTTGAAAGGTTGTATTGTATGTATGTATGCATGTATACAATATGTATGTATTAGGTATGAGTGTTTCTTCTGCATGTGTGTATGTGTACCTGGCACCAGAGAGATCAGAAGAGGACATCAGATCCCCTAAAACTGGAATTACAGATAGTGGTGAGCTATCATGTGGATGAGTGGTTCTCAACTTTCCTAGTGCTGCGGCCCTTTAATACAGTTCCTCATGTTGTACTGACCCGTTTGGATTCAGACCCAGGACAAATGGCTGAGCTGCACATTTTACATACCAGAGGGGATCTGACCTCCAAGTTCTCCCAGCACCTCTCAGTCCCTACCTGCTACAGGCATGGCTGGCATACCCACTCCTCTCCCCTGATCTTTGCAAGTTGGGCCTCCTCTACCCCAGAAGCTCTTTCCTATATAATCCCAACAGTTTGCTCCCTCTCCCTCTCCCCTTGCCCCCACCTCTCTCCCTCACTCTGCATGTTCTCTCTCTCCACTCACAAGCTCTTTCTTTCTATCCCCCTTTCCCCTCTGTCTCCTTCTCCATGGGGACTTCCCTGGCCTTGTTCCTTGGGACCAGTGAACCCACCTGAGAGCTGCCCCCCCAATAAACCTGCCTTTTTGTACCTTAATTCGACTTGAATTGGCTCATTTTCATCAGCAGAGAATAAATTATCAACCCCAACCATAAAATTACTTTTGTTATTACTTCATAACTAATTTTGCTACTGTAATGCAAATATTTGTTATACAGGATGTCTGATATATGACCCCTGTGAAAGTGTCATATTTGACCCCCAAAGGGTCAAGACCCACAGATTGAAAACTACTCATGTGGATGCTGAAAACGGAATTTAGTTCCTCTGCAAGAACAACAGGTCCTATTGATTGTTGAGCCATCTCCCCAGCCCGTTTCTTTACTGTTTCTTAAGTTCCTACTTATAACTGGGTTCTCTCTTACCAATCAGCTGAAGGTATGAGATCAAACTACTTCTTTTTCTCCTTAAGGATTATAAAATTATATAATCAGGAAAAGACACACATGTTTAAACAAGGAACAGATAAACAGAAGCCAAGTGTAGTGGCACACACCTACAATCCCAGCTCCTTGGGAGGCTGAGGTTGTGAGTTCAAGGCCAGCCTAGGCAATGCTGTAAGATCCTGACCGAGATGAAGAAAGGAACACAGAAATACAGAATTGCTAGGAAAAGGAGGTGTAACTCAAAGGTCGAGCCCTAGCTGAAGGCTGCTCAGGTCCCAGTGTAGACTTTGTCTTGCTGTGCTTTCCCTCTCTCAGGTCTCCATCTGCAATGCAGGTTGATAGAGCACTTCCTGGAGGCCATGGTGGTAGCTAAACGAGATGAGGCTCTTGCTTTCCAGAAGTTGTTTCAGCTGCTCTACAGTGGCTTCAGGCACACCTTCCCTCCTGGCCTTCCCACCTGAGTCCTACTAATCGCTCCTCCCCATCTGTTTCTGGGCCAAGACCTGGGACTCACATAATTTAAACCCCTCAGAGCTGTCAACACTTACTATCTAGACTAGCCTCTAGGTTGCTTTTTAGAAGAGTATATTAGAGCTCAAAGACAAACTGGTGGCAGTTTGGAAACGGCAGGAAGTACCCTTCCCCCGTTAATCCATTCACTCATTAGGCTGACAGCAGGGGTTCCCGAAACAGTTTTGATTTGTTGGTGGTGTTGGTGTGCATATGTGTACATGTGTGTGCACACACGTACATGTGTGTGTCAGTCTGTCTGTGGACATGTGTGCCTCAGTGGAGGTCAGAGAACAACTTTCAAGAATCGGTTCTCTCCTTCCACCATGTAGGTTGTGGGGATCAAACTCAGGTCAAAGGCCTTTGCCGTGCATCTTGCTGGTCCGTGTCTGTAGTTTGTTCTGACTTTCCTTCCCACTAACCCTGGAATCTAATTCACTTCCTCTTATATGTTTGGACTTAGTGGCTGGCTTCCAGGCGACTAAGATGGCTGAAAAGACTGTCAGGTCCAGGCAGTGTCTCAGTCTCTGTGTCTCAAAAAACCAAAAACCAAACCAAACCAAAAAACCTTAGAGAGCTTGGTGCCCGCCCTAACCCACCGAGACAGGCGAGTGTGAGAATGACCTTCCATTTCCAATTGTGAGCCTTCCAGCTGTCCTAGCCAACAGCACAGAGAGAAGAAAACTGGTCTCCACTGCCCTGCCTAGACAGTGTCCATGGGTAAAGCTCAGGTTATCATCGGAAGCTACTGTGTTGTTTTGTTTTGGTGGTGCTTTTAGGTAACCTAGGCTAGCTTTGAACTCACGGAGCTCAGACTAGCCTTAAACTCACTGAAATCCTCTTGTCTCAGGCTCCCAAGAACAGGCGTTATACTCCTACACCTCCACACCCAGCTCTGGTTGTCCTGATGAAACAGTGTCTCCCTGCGTGGCCCCCTGCCTTGCTGGAATCAATCACAGGAGCATGCTACCACAACCGGCTGTTATATACTGCGTTTTAACCTATGGAGGATTCCCACAGCCCAGCTGGTACTAAAGCATCAATGTGATAATCTAGTCGGCCGAGGAGTGAGACTAGCCCTGGAGCATCCTGCTCTGTGCATGCCGCCTGCTTTGCGTTGGGAAGCTTGAGACCATTCGCAAGCACTAGGAGAGAGAGCACCCATCATATACGGAGCCCTTCTGAAGACCTGGGGTGCGAGTGGAGATTCTTAAGGACTCAGAGGCTCTCCTATCTTTGGATTCAAACCATTAGGTTTTGAGTGGCTTGTTAAGTAATCGTAATAATCCAAATGCCAGCCCTGTAAGAGCTGGCTCTGTAGGTGTGAACCTACTTAGCCACACGGGCCTTGTTGTCTGTAGTTCTGCTGTAGCTGTCTGGAAGGTGTGAACCGCTTCTGCCCTGGGATCTGTAAATTATGCTGATTCTGGCCCTCCCCATGTGAATCAATCACTGTCCTCTGTCCTGTGAGTGCCCTACACAGGTAAGTAGTGTGTGTAGTGGACATGACCAAGAACCAGCGTCATGAGATTACAGAAAATAGTAGGCGTATGGTGAATTCCTTCACACACACACACACACACACACACACACACACACACACACACCCACCTCTTGTCCTAGCCTGAGGTACTGTCTTTATACCCACATCATATAAGTATCCCTTTCATAGAACTCCATCGCTTCAGAAACAGTTTTTAATTATTTTCTTTATTGTGGAGTTTATGTGTGCTTAAGTATAGGCCAGTGTGTGCCAGGGTGCATCTGTGGAGGTCAGAGGACAACCCTTGGGAATTGGCTCTCTCCTGCCACCTTGTGGGACATCAGGTTTGAACTCAGTTCCCCAAGCTTGCTTGCAAGTTCCTCAACCCATTTTGCTGGTTCTTTCAAAATCTTTTTTTTTTTTTTTTAAATAGGGATCAGAAAGATAGCTCAGGGGGTTGGGGATTTAGCTCAGTGGTAGAGCGCTTGCCTAGGAAGCGCAAGGCCCTGGGTTCGGTCCCCAGCTCCAAAAAAAAAAAAAAAAAAAAAAAAAAGATAGCTCAGCTGTTAAGCACACTGGTTCAGTTCCTAGGACCCATGTGTTAGCTAACCACCATCTGTAACTCCAGTTCCAGAGGACCCGAGACCCTCTTTTGTCCTCTTATGTCCTTTGAGGGCACTGCATACAAGTGATACACAAACACACAAAACAGATACAGGTCAAACACACACACACACACACACACACACACACACACACACACACACACACACACCAATAAAGGCGATGGCGTACGCCTTTACTCCCAATACTTGGACAGCAGAGACAGGTGGATCTCTTGAGTTCCAAGCCAGCTTGGCCTACAAAACAAGTTCCAGAACATCGAGGACTGCAGAGAGACCCTGCTTCAACTAATTATTTGATTAGCTAATTAATTAATCAATTAAAAATCCCACAGGGTCTCACATATCCCAGGCTGGCCTCCAACTCATCATGTAGTTTAGGATAACCTTGAACTCTCGACCCAAGTATTAGAATTACAGGGGTGCACCACCCTCACACCCAGCAACTCCAAGACCTTGGGTGGCTCTTTGTTTTTCTCATCGTCACCCACCCAGGTCTTCACCCATGCCTGCAGGAATGGCGTCATCTCTGTCTGGTGTCATCTCTGTTTCGCCCTCCAGTGCTCCAGCACAGCCTACACTGCTTCGAATGGCAGCTCACTGGGTGTTCTTTTATCTTTTCAGCGTTTTTGTCCAAACCTGTTTCACCTTCAAGGTGGACCTTCCTGATAACCTTAGCATTCGGTTGCAGACTATACCTCAAAATTCAAAAGCTTTGCCCGGGGGCTTGGAGTCTAATGTTTTCTCGATGCTTCCAGCCGTTGTCTATGAGAATCAAGCCAAACTTCCACGGGATGTGCATAATAGGACTTAGCCGTACTAACACCGTGTCAAGTTGTAAGAGCTTTTGTAAGTAACAGAAAGAGGGTGGTCATTGAACAACTGCTTGTAAAATAAAAAACAGTCCTAGCCATTTCCATAATTATAACATGCACAAACATAGCTATCCTATTACATGCCTGAAAACCACTGTACCTGCTAGTTAACAGTTGTGATATAATTCAGGGAAGTTATTCAAGTCACACACACACACACACCCCACAGTGACCTTCTGCCTTTGATTTCTTTAAGCCTTTGCCCTAGCTCACAGGAGGAGACTTTGGCCTTGAGGTTGGACCTTTGGTCAGCCCCTGCCTCTGCACTGTTTGGTGGTCCAGGCCGGTGTCTTAAACTGTCTTGGCCCTAGTTAGGGTCTTCAATTTTAAGATGAGGATGTTTCCTAGGACTTAGGGAGGGTACCATGAGATAATCTAGGTTAAGCTAGGGCCAGCAGATTCTTCACGATGTGGCAGGGGTCTTTGGAGGCTTATCTCAAACGGCTTCTCATTCCACAGAGACATTTCTTTTGCAGCGACCCTGACAAACAGTCACGACGCCTCCCCTGAATCTTTCCAGGGCAGGAGCTGGTACCATGAAGGGCATCCATTTCATTTCTAAACAAGTGGAGAAGTTACTGAATCTAATCATCTCCCTTGATTTAGCCCTTTAGTGTCCGGGTCTAGGAAGGGGAGTCTTAAATGACTGCAGCTATACAGTCAAAGAGGCGTGCACCTGAGCTAGCCGGGGGACCAGCCATCTACAGTTGGATGACAACGGACAGTGTCCTTCAATCATCTTCATCTACTGAATGAGGTGGAACCCCGACTCGAAACACCGCCGGCCAGGACTCATGGACTACTATCAAACCCAGGGGCCTCAGAAAGGCTTTCTGCCTTTCCTCTATCTGCTCTCAGGGATGACCTCTTCCCCAATGGTCCTAAGAGGCCAGGGCCACCTCCCCAGCCCAGTTCAAGCCGCAGGGGATGCGGAGGACTGCGCTCTCTGCATCCTGACGGCCAGCAGAAGGTCTCCACCCTCACCCCCAAGGTACAGGATGCCCCCGCCGCCCTCTGGGCCCTGGTCCCTGCCGGAGTCCGACCCACCTGCTGCGGCGGCGCTGTGCGCGTCTGGGGCTCCGGCTTCGTGCGCGTTATAGGCACCGCGCCGCCCTCGCCCGGCTGCCGGCAGCCAGCCCTCCCCCGGGCCGCTCCACGTGGCCATTCCACGTCGCCCTCCCGGCTGCAGCCGCCGCCCAGGCCCGGGCAGAGTCCGGAGCGAGCGACAGCCACAGGAGGGCCACCGCCCCGCCTTGCCCAGACCTGTCCCGCAGCGCCTCCACCTGGCCTTGTTCCATGTGGGTCTGAGGGAAGATGGATGGGGTCCTCAGTGGGTGTCACTGTGACTCAGATGAAGGCAGACTGGTTTGTGGTTTTGACTGTGACAAGCTGGAGAGGCGGAGTATGCGTGTATGACAGACTGGGAAGGATTTGTGAGTGTGGGCGACTAGTGAAGCATGTATACGGGGCATGTATTCAAGACGGAGTCAGAGTAGTGAGCCCAGTTTGTGTACAAGGCAGAGTGCACAGACATGTATTGAGGAGGCAGGGGTGTTGTGTGAGAGAGACAGAAATAGATAAAACTAGACAGAGGTGGGGTTGCTGTTCATTAAAAAAAATGCCTTTGATTATGCTGTGTGGGTGTCACTGGCTTTATCTGAGAAACTCTTTCGTGACTAAATAGAATGACTTACAGTTTGTACAGGTGATTGTGGCCCTCACTGGGAAGAGCAGTGTGGCCCAAACCTGGCCGATTACCTAGGAGTGCGACAGTATCGAGTGTTAACAGGTTACAGGTATGCCGGCACCAGAACAAAGTCCTCTCAAGTTGTTAGAGCTGAGATTCCAGGGACGATATCAGTGTCACTGGGACCATACCCAGTAGGAACGGGAGGCTCCAGGTGAGGGGAGAGGTATGTAGAGCCGTGTGCGGAAAGAAACCATGGCCATAGGAACAGAAGTTTTCCAGCCTGGATGCTGCAGCTTTCTGGCCATCAAAATGAGTGTCACACACCTTTTATTCCAGTGGCGAGTCCCTCTTCCCAAGCTCTCTGGGCTACCTCCTCATCCACTAGCCTGGGGATTTTTTTTTGTTTTTGTTTTTGTTTTTGTTTTTGTTTTAGTAACTTCATGCCTCGGAACCCTCAGTCAGCAGCCATGACAGCCACAAGTCCCTCAGACTGGCCTTCGTTTGTGTGTGTGTTGGGGGAGCACTATTGCCGCCATGGTTGTCTTGGCTCAGTGCCCACCATTTTCCGCCGTGCTCCTCCTCCTGTCTGGTCGGTTGGTCTCAGTTTTCTGGTGTTCCTTGAGATCCCCTTCCCACTCTCTGTTTGCCCATGTGTCCGTCCGTCTGTTCATTAATCTCCATCAGTATCTGTCAGGGGCTCAGATGCAGATCGTTTGCTCTTTTTGCTCTCTTGCCCTTCTGTTCTCTCCACCATGTAAGGACACACGAGTAGCATCATCTGTGAAGGACAAGCCATGACCAGATGCTGTGAGCACCTGCTCCTGGACTTTTCATATTCCAAATCTGTGAGCAATAAATTCTTATTGCTTGTAGGTTGTCCAATGTAGGGCCAGAGAGATGGGCTTAGTGGTTGGGAGAGCATAGTGTGCTCTTACAGAGAATCCAAGTTTGGATCCCAGCACCCATGTCAACTGCCTCACACTGCCTATAAGAATTCTGGCTCTGATGGGGGTTGGGGATTTAGCTCAGTGGTAGAGCACCTGCTAGGCCCTGCTTGGGGGGGGGGGGGAATTCTGGCTCTGGGCCGGAGAGATGACTCAGCGGTTAAAAGCACCGACTGCTCTTTCACAGGTCCTGAGTTCAAATCCCAGCAACCACATGGTGGCTCACAACCATCTGTAATGGGATCTGATGTCCTCTTCTGGTGTGACTGAAGACAGCAACAGTGGACTTATACATAATAAATAAATCTTTAAAAAAAAATTCTGTCCTCCTCCAATGTCCTCAGATACCTGTACTAACATGCACCCCAACACACAAACACACGCAAAGACACGACAGAAATCAATCTTTAGAAATTGTCCATTCTGTGGTGTCGAGTGCCTATGGACCCTGCTGAAGATCACCAGTAAACCATCAGAAGCCGTGGGAGGGAGATGCACACATGGATCCTCAAGGAGACAATCTGATGACCCTTGATTCCTGTGTCCAGACTGTGGGAATGACTTCCATCAGAATGCCCAGGTGGAACGCTTTGTAAAGCCAACTCAACAAATGAATTTTCCATCTGAATCCCGATGATACCAAGCATGATGGTTTACACTTGTAACCCCAGCACTTAGGCAGAGACAGGAGAATGACTTCAAGTTCAAGGCCAGCCTGGTCTAGTGGCAGTTATTGGGCCAGTCAGGGATGCACAGTGAAGCCGTGTCTCAGAAGCAAAACAAGCCAGGTGATGGTGGTGCTCACCTTTAATTCAAGCAGTTTGGAGGCAGAGGCAGGCAGATTTCTGTGAGTTGAGTTTGAAGCCAGCCTGGTCTACAAGAGTGAGATCCAGGACAGTCACGGCTACACAGAGAAACCCTGTCTCAAAAAACCAAAGCCAGCCAACCAGCCAATCAACCAAAATGGAACCACTCCAACTGAATGGAAATGACTCCAAGATTTCTAACTCCAGTTTAAAAGGCCCAGCCCTCAGGAACTGATTATACTACTAATGTGTGCCCGGGTCTAGCTTTTGTTGCTGGGTGCTGGCACTGAAGGGGTCAACACTTTTAAGGAAAAAGTGTAAAGGTCTCCAGTTACCTTGGAGACAAAAGTCAAGCAAAGCTTTGCACAGTCTCAAGGGGGAAGCACCAATGTCCTTTAGATGCCAGACAGGAGCAAAAGGCAGGCACAGTCTTTTTCTGAGAGAAAGACAAGGCAGGAGCAGGGCGAGGATGAGCCAGATCCAATCTTTCCAGAGGGATCTGGAGCATAGAAGCAGTCCTTCGTTGCTTGAGAGAGTGGACTTTGGGCTTCAGGGGAGATGTAAAGAACCCGGGCCACCAACTTGGGCTCCTGACTAATAGACGCAGATAGAAAGGTACAGAGTCTAAGAAAACAGACCACGTACCAGCATTCTTGTGCAACGTGTCTGAAACTGAATGAATTATCTTCTCTTTTAGCCTGTCCCTCCTGTGGTCTCCCACCCCAGGGATAGATACGCCTGCATTTGTGCACTTTGGAACTTGGAGGTCGTCCCTGTTCCTCCTCTACCTCAACCTCACCCTACTGAAGAGTCCTGCCAAGTCAGCCTTCTATCTTAAAGATCTTCATTCCTCTCCCTGGCGGTGCTCCAGTACAGCCTGCGGTTTTCTGTGCCCTAACAGGGCTCCTAACAGTGTCTGATTGGCCCCTTAACTTCTTTCTCCTCCCCGCTCCCTAAGTAGCCTGAGGGTTTCCTTCTGAAATCCAGTGAGCTCGTGCGCGCTCTCTCTCTCCCTCCCTCCCTCCTTCCCGTCTCCCTGCCTCCTTCCTTCTCTCCCTCCCTCTTTCCTCTTTCTTCTCTTCCAGAGCCCTTTGATGGGTTTCCTCTGCCCTCAGGAAGCTGTTTGGCACCTGCTCCTTGACCACCCACGCACACAGTCGCGCATTTCTTTTTGGCTCCTGTAAGAAAGCCCCTAACTCCATATTTTCACTTATTCTGGAACTAGCACGTTTCCTCCCACTTGCCTGGTGAACTCCTACTCATTTTTCGCCATTAGAAGTGTGGGCGTCATTTTCGCCTGCTCCCGAATAGCAGCAGAGAGTGCTCCCTTTTTCTGCCTAAGAGTTCGGGCTTGGGGAACATCCAGATCTCGTAGAGAGGTTTTTGCGTTACATATGTGATATAACTGAGCCTTAGGGGCTGTACAATTTCCCAGATGATTCTAGTCTACAGATACCGTGGGAAACCAAGGTTCTACCACAGTCACTATTCAAGTACCCTAATTAAAACAGGGACAGGGTCCCTGGGACGTTTATATCCAATGCCTGCTACATAGCGGATGAGCAAATCATCTGTTGCACCCCTTCTGTTGGTGGGGATTGTTAGAGACCACGTAGAGACATTTAACCTAGGGAGTAGAATGTCACCACGGAGCGGCTGAAACCTGAGTATGGATCAATTTGTTGAGCAGTGCTTGTGCCCAGTGTGTGAGGGTCACGGTGAATGGCTGTACTCTGTGACTGAGCCACAGGAATGGCTGCGGGACCTTCCCAGGGTGCCTGATTCAGCCTTCGCCATTCAGAGATGGCACGCACCAAGATGGCAGCTGCGGGGGCGCTGATTGCCCTAGGGCTGCAGAGCTTTTCACCACTAAGGAGAAGCAGGAGTGGAGGGGCGTGGGTGACTTGGCTACCCCTGCTGGGGCTTGTGAGCTTCGGCTGACAACCAAACACCGCCCCTCGCCTCAGGACAGGCGGTGGGCGGGGCCGACGGCGGGCGGGACCTGCAGAGGCCTGCCAATGGCTTGCAAGAGGTGGGTGCACGACAAACCGCAAGCGGAAGAGTCAAAGTTCAGGAGCTGGAGGAGCCGGGAGCCTGGGAAATGGAATACCTCCACATAACCAAGATGCTGAGTTCCTCTCTGAGCCCGCAAAATGGCACCTGGTCAGATGCCATCTCTCTGCTCTTAGCTCTTGGCATTGCTCTCTACTTGGGCTACTACTGGGCATGTGTGCCCCAGGTGGGTGAGAGCCGAGCTCTGGCCGGCGTGCTTGGGATTCTAGAGTGGATGGGGGTAATATCCAGCCTGGGCTCGAACCCTTTCTGAAAGCTTGGGTAGTTGGTTCTGCGGTGCCATGTGACTTTTGCTATTACGACCTACTGGAGAGCCGTTTCTGCCTCTTTTAGATTCTTGGAACCCCGCTAGCTGGGTTTTTGAGCACAGGAAGGGTGCTCCCTCTATTCTGTTGACTGACCTTTAGATAAAGGTGGGGTGGAGGGTATCCTCAAGTGTCAGAGGTGCGGGCTTTCTGCTTTGCCTTTCTCTTTAGGTGGTCTAACTAAAATATGTAGATTATGTCCGTTAGCTGCACAGAATAGTGAACCGGATGCCTGTGTGCTTCTGGCACTAGTCCATCAGCTTAGCAGGGCCTCTTCTCTCTTGAGGACTGCCTGAGGTTCTTGCCAAACTTAGGACAGATGGATGATTCTTTACATACTCAGTCCTGTTCTAAGTTCTAGGCTCTGTGTATACAGCGCTGAGAAGTCTTAATGGGTTGTTTTTGATCAATTTGCTCAAACTGAAATTTAGATAAAATACACAATCTACATCCAGGAAAGCTAAGGTGTGTATCTCATTAAAATCTATTTAGGCAACTGAGTCTAACAGGAAAGCTCTTGATTCAACTTGTTAGGAGTTGAATGCTTATTCCCAGCTACTTGGAAGGCTGAGACAGGAGGATTACTTGAGCCCAAGGGTTTTGAGCCATTCTGGCCTACAGACAACATAACAAGGCCCTGTGCCCACAGAGTGGGGTCATGGGGCCTGTTTTGGAGGACAGAGGACAGTTGTGGTCACCTGTAGATGAAGGTAATGTAAATCGGGAGTAGAGAGGTGGCTGAATGTTTACAGGCACCCAGGCTCTGTTCCTGGCAACTACACAACACTTCCAGTTCACAACTGTCTGTAACATCCTCTCTGGCTTTCCGGCATACGGGTGGTGCACAGATGTACATGCAGCCAAACACTCACACATATTAAATAAAAATAAATCTAAACTATAAATAGTAAAATGTAAAATGTTTAAAAGTACACAGAATGCTTACTTAACATAATACTTGGAATGCAATGAGCATTGAATAAATTTTACTTACAAGTCATTATTGTTGCTACCATAATTGTTAATTCTGCTTTGCCCTTGTTTCCTGTCTTTGGGTAAACCAGCTAACCTGTGAGAGTCATAATTTCTTTACTCTATCTTATCAAAGAAGGTTGTAATTTGTCTGCATTAGAATACAGTGATTTCACTGCTGTTATTTCAGGGTTTAAGGACCAGGGTCCAAGTCACAGGAAAAACTGGGCCTTGCTAGTAGTGGTCATTTGCCTCTCTCCTTCTGAGTAGCATGGCTGTGAGACAGATCAGGATCTAAGTTTCTTACAAGTGCAGTTTATGATTTAAAAAACCTTCTCCAACACTGAGCCTGTCCTGGGGTTTACCACTGAGCTACTGCATCCCAACTCAGCCCTTCCATTCCTGTCTTAGGCGGGCGTCCTCCAACTTTGTTCAGCATAGTGTCCTTACCCTGAGGCCGGGCCAGCTCATTTACTTCATGGCTATGCAGAACCAAGCAAAGAGGCTGGCAGTCAGGGCTTGGTGCCCACTGACCTCGTTTGTCCCTATTGTCCCATTGCTGTGCCCTTTTCTCTAGTTGGCATGAGGAAAGGAAACAGTTGTTCACGTTAGGATGCTTCCTCTTGTAGAGCACAGCTTAAGGACCAGGGCTCCACAAGAGAATGGGAGGCGTCCTGCAAAAGATGCCCTTCCTCACTGAGCACACACATTAGGAATGGCAGAAATATGGGGTGCTAAAAACAGTGGAGTACAGGAGAAGCCAGAGTGAGTGGAGCAAGCTTCAGGGAGACGTATTTGGACAATTCTGCTACAATGAGGACAGATTGAATGGCAGAGGTTTCTTCGCCTGGCCAAGAATCCCAACCAGGACACCATGGGGGCACAAGCCTAGCACACAGGCAGGAGGATTATGATGAGCTCAAGGCCCCAACCACCCTGGGCAGATGTCTCAACCCTGAAGAGCATGCACTACTGTTCCTGAGGATCAGTCTGTTTTCCAGCATCCACGCTGCGGCCCTCAGCTACCTCACTCCAGCTCTATAGGATCCAACACTTCTGGACCCCACGGGCAAGATATGACCTGTGTGCTCACACTCACAAGGAGAGGCACATGATTAAAATCCAACAGGAACTCCGACTATCCAGCCAGAGGACCACAGGCCTTACAATAGGGGATCAGCTTATACTATCTGTTCTAGCACAGATGGGGTTGAGGAGGGGACGGAGTGCGTGCAGGGTCAGTGCTGGAGGTGACACTTTAGGACTGAGGCTTTCTGGGGGCACCATATGACTGTATTATTTAAGGCGACTCTGCCGCTCTAGTCTGAGCTGTCCTGAATACTTTATTGTGGCAAAGCAATATCCTAAAGGCTGGATTCCGGGGAAGGGATCACTTACCCTCCAGTGTCTGGGACAAGAAAAAAAAAAAGAAGCCAATTGTGTTGTGTGATTATAGAGGCCTCGTCTGGTGGCTGGGCCCCAGTTTCTGGCCTTCCTGGAGCAACACTGTCCAGTCACTGTGGAGACTTTCTACCCCACACTATGGTGCTTTGAGGGACGGCTGCAAACCATCTTTCGAGTCCTCCTGCAGTCTCAGCCTGTGATCCCTTACCGGAGGTAAGAAGGGTCAGAACCAGGAACACACAGCTCCAAGTATCTAAGGGAAACCGATGCACCTCTTTAAACCAAGCTAATCTTTGCCCCAAAGCATGAGGCTGGGTGTGTGGAAAGGCTCTCTGCTTGTGCCCATGCAAGGTCAATCCATCTGTCTTCACTAGCGGGTCAGCCTTACTGTTTTATGTGACTCGTGCCCATGACAAGCGGCGGAGCCTTGTGGGTGAGTCAGAGGGTAGAGCTCCGAAGCGCAACTCCTAATAGCCATCTTTGTGTTCCAATCTCTCTTAAACCCCAGTGAAGTCCTCCAGACCCCGGATGGAGGCCAGTTCCTTCTGGACTGGGCTGAGCAGCCTTACAGCAGTCACTGCCCAGACCCGACCACCCAGCCCATAGTACTATTGCTTCCGGGTATCAGCGGCAGCAGCCAGGAGCCATATATCTTACACCTAGTTGACCAGGCTCTGAAGGATGGCTATAGGTAAGGATGGGGAACAGGACTCAGGAAGGGAAAAGTACATCTGACCCCTGCCGCGGTACTCTTCCTCAGGGGCCTTTCTGAAGACCACCGAGGGGGAGGGTCTTCTTGAGAGGGTTTGGCTCACACACCTGTGTTGCCCCAGGGCTGTTGTATTTAATAACCGTGGATGCCGAGGGGAAGAGCTGCTGGTGAGTACCCTCCTCCTTTGTGGTGGCCCTGTACCTGTCCCTCTACAGACCACTGGCCCTAGGACTCTACCTACTTACCTACCCCCTACCCTTCCTCACTACTTCCTGAGCCCTACCATTTGGCTGCCTTCTGGCTGGAGCCTCCCTCCCTAGCCAATGACCCACTTTGCCCTTAGACGCACAGGGCTTACTGTGCCAGCAACACTGAAGACCTAGAAACGGTTGTGAAGCACATAAAGCACCGCTACTCCCGAGCTCCACTGCTGGCTGTGGGGATCTCTTTCGGAGGGTAATAGTCGCCTGGGTTCATTCCAAAGACCCGGTTGTTCATCTTGTCTTTTTTCTTCCTCTTCTGTCCCAGTGTTCTCATGCCAACACTTTCCACGGCCCTGCATCCAATTTTACAGGATACTGGTACTTAACTACCTGGCACGGACCGGGAAGGCTGGAGGCTTGGTCGCGGGACTGACCATGTCTGCGTGTTGGGATTCCTTTGAGACCGTTGACTCCTTGGAGACCCCACTCAACTCACTGCTCTTCAACCAGCCCCTCACTGCTGGACTCTGCCGGCTTGTGGCCAGGTAGGACAGCAGGCGGCAGACTGTGCCATCGCTTGGGTCTGTTCCAATCTGGGCTTTCTTGAGGAGGTAAGAAGACAGGAGCTGTGAGCGCTGGGCTAGGTGCAGGAGTCTGGGCAAACCCTGATGTATTCTTTTCCAGGAACAGAAAGTCAATTGAAAAGGTGTTGGATGTAGACTTTGCGATAAAGGTATCTTCCCATCACCCCCTTACCCCAGTGTCGGTCTCCTACTTTCTAATGTTATAACCTATCCTGCCTCCACCATACAGGCCCGCACAATCCGCCAGCTGGATGAGCGCTACACATCTGTGGCTTTTGGGTATAAAGACTGTGCGGCTTATTACCATGCCTCAAGCCCGAGAACCAAGGTGGATGCCATCTGCACCCCTGTCCTCTGCCTCAATGCAGCAGACGATCCCTTCTCCCCAGTGCAGGGTAAGTGGCTATAACCACGCCCTGGCCCAAGGCTACTGAACCCCAGATGTGGGGTGTACTGAGGTGCATTCCAGGGCAGCGTTTTGACCTCTCTGACTCCCTCTCAGCCCTCCCTCTGCAGGCTGCCCAGAAGTCTCCCTACGTGGCCCTGCTCATCACAGCTCGGGGTGGCCACATTGGCTTCCTGGAAGGGCTGCTGCCCTGGCAACACTGTTACATGAACCGCGTGCTACATCAGTATGCCCGAGCTGTCTTCCAGCACTCGGTGGGGCTGCCGGGCCTCGGAGCACTCACTCCTGAAGATGGAAAGAGCTGACCAGAGGACTGCTGGGGTCTCGGTTCAATCTTTCTTTCTTTATTAAATATCAACTCTTCCTGCCTAATAAACTGAGGTTCACTTTCCCTTTCCTCAGGCTGCAGTAGGTCACCCAGGAACTCCCTGTGCGTCTGGCCTGACTGGCTGGGTGCTACCTACAGATCACCGCTACCTGGGTCTTCCTTTTGCCTCTTCCACAGACTTTGTCTCGACAAAGCTGAGGACCTTGTGCGCAGACTGGAAGGGGAGGAGGAAAAACAGTCTCTGCGAGAAGGATGGCAATGCCTCTGGGCTCTTTGGCATCTTCACATGTTCCTAGGAAGAGCTCGGCTCTGGAGCCCTGGGAGGCAGAGGGAACGAGGCAGGCAGTGTGGCCTGAGCTTCAGACCACACTGTCCTAAATGGATCCACAGGTGAAAGCAGGGCTCCCAAGACCCAGAGTGATAGGGAGGCCACTGGCCGGCAGGCTTTAGCAGGGACCGGCAGTACCCATCCATTTCATCAGATGCAGCTTCAGTCATGGGCCTCAATGACTCTGCTCCAGAAGGTAGTACTGTCCAAGGATGACTCCCATTGGTCAGGATGTTAAAGAAACCCCGGGAAGGCACTCTGGAGCAGCAGGATGGTCACGATAATAAGGCCAACACATAGCAGGAGCAGGAGCCATACGGGAACACTCCCTGAGGGCGGGGCAGGGGAAGAAGTGAGTGGGCAAAGATGCGTTGGAGCGTGAAAACCAGAACCCTTAACCTCTTTCATTCAAGGAGGGGCAGACGGATGGATAAAAACAGTCCATTTCCCAGGTGATACCCTTCCCACCAACACACATGCGCAGACACACACAGAGACACAGATAGACACACACACACACACACACACACACACACACACACACACACACACACACACGAAACACAACAATGACTCACGCCGTGAGGGCAGCAGGTGCAACTGGCAACGACTATCCACAGCCACAGAGAACAGGGCCGTTTCATGGGGCCCAAGGAGCTTTGGACCGCAACCCTTCTCAGGTAGAAAGGTCACATCTGTCACCACAATGCCATGGGCCTCCTTCACATAATACAGGCGCTGGGGAGAAAGTAGTGAGGAAAGCCTAGTTGGAGGCTCCCTTCTGGGAGGCATGCTCCACTGTCCTAACAGGCTTCCCCTGGGCCATTTCCTTCCTGTTTAATCAGGACAGGGTAAGCTTGTAACCCTCCCATAGGGTTGTGCCAACCACTACCATTACCTGGAGAGAGAAAGCTATGTAGATGGCGACAGAGCCAGTGACCGTGCCTAGGCCTAGGAAGGTACCCGATTCACTGTAACAACAAAGGATTCATTGTTCTGGGAGCTTGTGCGGAAACCTCCTTTCCCCCAGTAGTGGTCCTCAAGAGACTGAGTCAGAACTCATTCCCCGGCTCCCTCAGGCGCCCACCATCCAACCAAGCAGTAGGACTTCACACCTGACAGTGAGGCAGGAAATGACTTCATGGCCACAGGACCTGGTCCGAAGAGGCAAGAAGGTGGAACTGTCCCAGGCTGTGAGGTAGCAGGGTGGGGGCTGTCGTAGGCGCTTGTGGGGTATCTGCACTGTGAAGAGTCGCAGCCCACCAGGCTGATCTGGAACCTGCCCAAACCTAGAGGCCAGGCAAAGGCTTTCAGTTCCTGTCAGCCCTCAGGTTTGTGCCCTGCACCCCGTCACCCCTGGAACAACCTCCAATAAGACTCCAGCCATCCCCAGCTCCTTCGGTCCTTTCCCACTCCCCAATGAGGTGTGCCTGCCAGCCACCCTGGGACCTGCACACCTGCAGGCCTGGTAGCGGTACGGTGTGTTAGAAGAGGTGGGTCCATTCTCTTGCCACTGTAGCTGTGTCACCAGTTGATCCTTCTGCCACACGGAGGCCTTAAAGTCCCAGCCCACAGTAACCAACTGGGGAGGATCCCAAAGATGGACAGTTAGGACATCCACACACTGGGCAAGCCGCCCATAGGCTCCCCCTTTCTGCACCAGCGCCCCACACCCCCCCACCTCTTCACCTTGCCATCAGGACCCAAAGCCAAATCTCCAATCTCCCCTTCGTGGGCTTTAAACTCCAGAACTTTCTCTAGGCTAGGTACCTACAGCCAAGACAGTACCACAGTTACCGACCAGACAGCAAGAACACTGCGATCCCCATCCCTCTTAACCCAGTGGCCATTCATAAATTTCACAGAATGCATATGCAGATTTTCACAGTTTTGGTGCTCTTGCAACTGACCCTCACCCCTCCCACAAGCCCCTAAAACCACACCTTCCAGACACGAACATGACCGTCAGTTCCTCCGGTGGCAAGCAGGGTGTTATCATGGTTGAAGCACACAACTTTCTGCAGCGGTTCAGTGCTGAAGTCTGTCTGTACTGCCTCCAAATTCTTTACTTTGAGCTCAACCCCTTCCGGGTGAACTTCCGCTCCCGATTTCTTCTCTGCTGGAGCTGCCCCCTTCCTCTGCCGAGGCCCCTGCTCCTTGGAACCTGCAACACAAACAATTTCCCAGGATCCAGACTTCTTTGTTGTTTAAGACAGGGATTTGCTAGGTACCCCAGGCTAGCCTTAAATATCCTCTTGCCTGTACTCCTAAGCACTGATATTACAGGTATGCACCAATCCTAGTGCCAATCCCCTACTGACCCGAGGACAGGCTTTGATGTTACCATCACCCCACATCTAACCTCTCGGTTTTAGAGACTAAGATTTAGAACGACTTTTCCCAAAGCTCCTCACCTGACTTCTCTGCTTTACTGCCCTTCTGTTGATGGATCTGGAAACGAAGAAGCTGACACTGGGCATCCTGTCCAGCAGCAAGGATGTCACCAGCCAGCGCCAAATTCATAGTGGCCCTTGTCTCCGTGTCATGAGAGTGCAGCAAGGAGGCGCTCAGGCACCCGCTGATCTGCTCTAGCTGCAGAAAATGCTGTGAGGGAACCAAAGTGGGCAAAGTTCAGGCCAGCTCCGGAAGTCACATTGCGTCCTAGTCTCAGTTGAAGCCTTTGCTTCCCGCACCTCCAGCTCATGTTTTTTTGTTTGTTTTGTTTTGGTTGTTGTTGCTTAGAGCTTTATTCTCTTATTGGAGCTTCCCGATTCGCACAGCAAAGCAGGGCTTAGATTACTAGGTCCGGTTTACAGAAAGAAAAGAATCCAGTCTCCAGCTGCTTGAGGACAGACAATGTGCCTTCCTGGAAAAGGCCAGACAGAGTAAGAGCCCTGGACCAGCTCCCGTAATCCGGCGTGGATGGACAGTCCAGGCTTCGCAGACCTGCACAGCTTTCAGTCTAATTTTGGTTGTCTCAACCGCTCTGCTCAGGTGGAACCAGCACCCGAGCGGCAATGCGGGGTGCTCTCACTAGAAATGGGCAGGGTCTAAAGCAGGGGTACGGCTCACCTCTGCATCCCCCGGCCACCCTGGAATCGCCCTCGGCCACGGTATAACCTGTTCCCAGTGGCCCTGCGTTCTCACCACGCCATTCTTTATGCCGGTCTTGGCAGCTCCTCCTCCGCCCGCAGCGATGAGCAGTCCAGTCTTGGGGTCTATCCGAAGCGCGTACAACGGGAACGGGGCCCGGTACAGCTCCACACCCCGGCGCCGGCCCATCCTGCCCGCACGTTCACTGCCAGCCCGGAGGAACCCAAGACATGCCGCGCCCCGCCTCCAAAAGCTGCGGAACTTGGTGCTACAGTTTCCCGGAAGACTGGCGACCCCTCTCAGCACTGTGGATTTGCCACCACTCTAATCACCGCAGGTAGCCGATCTGCGCTCGCGCGACCGACTGGGTCTCGCAGGCGTTCAGTGCGCACGCGCCGCGCTCCTGGGCTCTCTCTGCGCAAGCGCAGTACGCCAATCTGCGTCAGCACTAGCGGGACGCGCTGTCACGGAACCCTGGCTTCGGATCCGGTTCCTAACCTCGAATGACGGCGTAGCTGCCATCTTTGTGTGGGGCGTGGGAGGTGGGACTGGAAGAGACTACTGAAGATCAGTAAATCTTGAATTAAAAAGTTCTCGGACTGGGACGGCCCCCACTTCAGGAGAGATACACAGACTCGTACAAGCGGGGCCTTTATGTGTTACTCCTGGGAGGAAGTGATTTCTCCCGGCTCACGGCGAGGGCAGACTCCCCAAAACAGATTCACTGCTTCCTAATATCCTAATATGAAGAATTCAGTACCCATTTTGACACTGTCCTCCGCGGCTGATTGGACCCTTTCTTACGACTTGACGTCCACTTCTGGTTCTTTTTTTTTTTTTTTTTTTTCCGGAGCTGGGGACCGAACCCAGGGCCTTGCGCTTCCTAGGAAATCGCTCTACCACTGAGCTAAATCCCCAACCCCATTGACGTCCACTTCTGGAACACAGAAGTTACGTGGCGGTTGCTCCCCGACAGGTGTCTTCTATGTGCTGTCATATGTGCCTCTCCTCTCCCCTCTCCTCCCTCTCCTCTCTCCTCCCCTCTCCTCTCCTTTTTCCTTTTTCCTCCTATCCTCCCCCGCCCCCGTGTGTGTGTGTGTGTGTGTGTGTGTGTGTGTGTGTGTGTGTGTGTGTGTGTGTGTGTGTATTCACTGAAGACAGAAGAGGGCGTTGTATCCCCTGGAACTGGAGTTACAATTGTGACACTAAGACAGTATCTCTAGCTCTTCTGAAGGAGCCTTCTAGTTTCCGGTCTGTGCATGGGATACCTGTGTACGAATACGTTGCTAGCAATCTCCTTTCCTGTGAGGAAAATGATTTGCTACATCCTTGTCAACCCAGGCTTCTCCCTGGAGAAATAGACCCATTAGCCTAATCTTTGATTCTAATTATCTGTCCATAGACTTGAATTAAACTCAAGAACCTTGTAGAGGTCTCTAAGGGTCTCAGGTACTAGTGTGTACTCAAGTGCGTAGCACTTGGTGACCTTAATCCTTAATCCCTCAGTCCCCCAAGCCTTTTGTGAGACTGGCTTTATCCCATAGCCATCAATTCCATCCTGTGGGCATAGTAGACACAGCACAAGATTCTCAGGGTTAGGCTTTATTGGATACACTGAAGGCTGAATGAGGCCTTGGGCCTCTGGTCTCTTCAACTAGGGGAAAGCAGACTCCACAAGGGGTTCCCAGGGTTCAGGGCAGGAGAACACACCTGGCTTCCGGCCAGCCAGCCCTTCAAGGTGTCTCTGTGGCTTCCCAAGGTCTGAGAAGTCCTGGTAGGGAGGGTAGGATTTGGAAGGGGTGTTCCAGAGGGTCTCCGCTGCTCTGGAATTAAGATGGCGACTTTCGAAGAGTAGACCCTAGGGGCACAGACCTCTTTGAGACAGAAGGCCTGGACTTTGGGGACGCGCTGGCCTGTCTTGGTGCCTGAAGTAGAGGCCTGGAACACTGGCTGGGCTTTGGTGATTGAAGGTTTACAGACCGGAGACTCCCGGCCTGGAAGAGTGTGCCGGTGATTTGAACTGATGCCTGGGTTGCAGGCTCTTGACTCTGGAGGACCTCTTCCTGAGACCCTGCTCCCTCTGGATTTTTCTTTGGCAGTAGATGCAATGCCTTGGCCTGGCCCCGGGGCAGGCGGAGGCCGAAGCCAATGCCTATTCGGAGAGGTCCAGGTTCCTGGCCCTGGGCACAGGGCAGTAGTTGAGGGAAGGCAAGCAGCCGGGGTACAGTCTTGTACTTGGGGGTGGGGCAAGATGGGGTGCGGGGCTGGAGGCACACTAGACATATGGGGTACTCCACGACTGGAGCTGGGCCGGTTGTGCCTAGCCACAGGCGCTGCAGAAACTGTAGCTGCAGGTCTCGTGCAATTCTGCGGTGCCCCACATGGACCACCAGGGCTTGGGCGAGGGCCCCTGGGTCCTTGAATTCTGCAGGGTCCACCTTGCTTGGCACACATCCCCTTGCCACCCCAGAGGACCTGATGTTTTTGGATTGAGGCCACTGCCATGCTTGCTTGTGACTCTGGATCCCTCGAGAAGGTACACCGGGGCTAGGGGAAGTGATCGTGGAGCTTTGAAAGTCCTGGAGGTGGGAAGGGGACTGGCAGGGGTGAGGAGAGGAATTTTGTAGCTGGGAAAGAGAGGAGGAGCTGGTGAGAGGTGGAGAGAGACAGAGCTGATAGTTCGAGGGAGAGGTGGAGTGTGGGGAGGGGTGTTTTTCACCAAAGACAGTATAGTTTGTGCGAAAGCAAGAAGAGGATCTTGGGAGAGAGGAAGAGTAGGGAAGAGGAACAAAGTCAGAATTTGAGTCAGAAGAGTATAAGTGAGGCCCAGGAGAGCGGGTCTGTGTCAGAGAAGAGAATAAATAAGTCTGTGTGGTGGTGGGCAAAGGAAGGTGGGGAGAAGGGATGGTCTGATGGGAAGCAAGAGATGCTAGGTTGGGTGGAGGGGAGCCGACAAACTGCGAGAGGACCTGAGGGGGACACCCTGGGGGTACTGCGTTCTGTAGCAGCACCTGGTCCTTGTTTTGAGGCAACATTGCCTTGAATCCAGGAGAGAAGTGGTTGGGGCAACAAGACCAGTGAGTAGAGATCTAAGAGTCAGCGTGAGGATCTCTGACGCCAGCTGTGGCTGGTGGTCAAGGCTGCCTTCTGTGCACAGTGTGGCCACAGCAGCCTCGTTCTTCTGCAGGCATCAGCAGCAGACCAAGGGGACACGCAGCCTCTCTACCTGGGTGTGGCGTGCTCAGTCCAGAGCCTGCATCTAAGCTTGGCTCTTCACTTTCCCTTAGCCATTCGCCAGGGATGTATGGAGAATGTGAGCTGTCCTTGGGGAGCTGAGGGACAACTGTAACTATTTGGGGAGAATCAGGAGGAAGAAAACACAGTCTGTAGGACCTGTGGAGAAAAAGACAGGGGTCAAAATGTCGGGGGTGGTTGGTCCACTTCTGGATTCTGCTTCTGGTGCTCATTTCGGGTGTGAACTTGAGACCCTCGGTGTGAGGACTTTGGGTGTAGCACAGCAGGTAGATTGTTTGCCTAGCATGCTCGAAGTCCTTGGTATGATCCCCAACACCATGTCAGTGGGACATGCTGGCACAAGCCTGTAATCCCAGTGGGAATATAAGGAGCTCGAGGCTCGCCTGGGCTCCATGAGTCTGTCTCAAAACAACAAAGACACTAGCAGTCTGTCACCTTTGAAGTCAGTCAATCTGGGAAGGTGCTCTAGGGGAGGTTAGGAAAATGGAGATTATGGCTGGAAGGAGGGAGGATTGAGGGGAAATGGGCAGCAGGGAGGGCCAAGATGGGAAAGGAATGGAGGGTAATAGACAGTGCTTTACCAGTGTGCTTTCCTTCCACCGTTTCGAAAGACACTTCACCAAATAGGGGACCTGGAAGAGAAAGCAGAGTCACGAAACAGTCTGTCCACCCTCCTCCCCGCCTCCAGTCTCTGACCCCCTAAACTGACTCTCACCCAGCATTCCAGTCTGAGCAGTGCCCTCAGTCCTTTCTCTGGTACACAGAGCTCTTCTGTGGTACAGGGTTCTGTCCTAATCCTGACACACAGATTTTGTAAGCATCCTGGTTTCCTGGCATGCTGGTTCCCCTGGACTCTTGTCACCCTTAACACTGGAGTCCTTCTCCCTTAGCCTGGCCTTGGCCGAGAAGGATTATGAGAGTCAGTGGCAGCAACAGTAGGGCCAGCTGGTAAAAGGCTCCAAGAGACCGAGGCTTTGCCTAAGGGGCGGCGTTGCCGCCCCCAGTGGGAGCTGAGGGTCTCATTCCCTGAAAGCAGCTCTCTCTCTCTGGCATCAAAAGCCTATGTCACAGAGGTCAGATGATGACATCATAGATTCTGCCTTCTCCTCCCTGTCAATGCTCTGGGTCTTTCTCAGGGACAAAGCGAAGGCTGCTTTGGTAAAATTGTCAAGTGGAATTGTTTGGTGCACACCCACAAACCTAACTCTTCCCTGTGTACTCTTAAAATTTACAGTTCTCACCACTCTGTGTGAGGGAGGCAGGGCTGGGCCTTCCGATGTCCTCATTGGCTCACTGTCTAAAGGAAGTATAGCTGTGGAAAGTGTTCACATCCTAGGGATGCAAGGACCATGATCTGACGATCGTTTACATTACAGTGTTTGGTGTTTTTTTGCTATTTACAACGAGCCCCAGTCAATTGTATATGAATTTATACTACCACGATGTCCGTTGGGCCCTTAGTCAGCTGATCAAACCAGGTGGTCAGAAAGAGGCTCATCTACTAGCCTTCAGGGAGGAGCGAGGGACTTGACACTGAATTCAGTCACCAATGGCCAATGTGTGCCCATATGATGAAATACTCATTTAAAAAAAAACCCTAAATGATAGGGTTCAATGAACTCCTGGGTTGGCGTCTCACATAGTTGCTGGGTGGATGGTGTGCACAGAGAGGGCAAGGAAGCGTTGCATTCGTCACCATCCTCCACGTACCTGGCCCTACACATCTCTTCCCTTTGGGTTCTATCCTTCATGGCGAAAAGAGAAAGCCCAAGGAAGATAGAACTGAGTTCTGTGCACTGTTCTGACAACTTACTCGACAGAGGAAGTCACAGGGATTTCCAACTGACAGTGGATATTTAGAAGTACAGACGGTCCAGCACTCAAAACTAAAATCTGACCCTGGAGACGATCCTTTAGCACCGGTCCCTTTGATTTATGGGACCCACTACGAACACCTGTGGGTGTGTGGTGCTAGAAATTTCATTGAATTGTTGGACACTTGGTGTCCGAGAATTGGAGATGTGTCTGAAAACACCCCACATTTGGTTTCAGAGATGTCAGAAGAAGCAGAACGTCTCGCCTTGTGAATGAAAGATGATTCGGCAAACCCCAGTTCACACTGGCCGCTTCTCTTATTTTTTGTCAGTTCCTGTTCATAAAACACTGTGGAACAAGTGGAAAGAAGGTCTCTAAGCCCTTGGCAGCCAGGCTGTAAGGCAGTTGTTTCGGTCCGATGGTCATTTCCTGTTGTAGATACTATCTACTGCATACTCTTCCCACCCAAATTCCTCCAACTCTAGGCAGGAACATCATGTGCTATTTCTTTTGAACATTCTACGGCAAACGGTTGTTGAGGGGGGACAGATTAAACATGCTAACCGGAGTTGGTTAAGAGAGTTTGATCCTGATGCCTTTCCTTCCCTCTTGTTTTTGTCTGAGAGGGAGAGAGAGGGAGCTCATGCTCTGTGGTGCATGTGCGCTCTGAGGTCATCTTTCAGGGGTGGTGACCGCTTCCCACTGCTTCCCCTCACTGAAGTTTCTACATACTATCATTGAGCCAAGCAACGTACTCTCATAGAGCTGATAAAAACCCACTTGGGTTCATAAATAAACGTGCCCAGATCTCTACTGGTGAAAACTTCCAGCTCTACCTGGTAGGACTGCTCCTTGCCTGGGATTGAATACAAGCTGTGAACCATGATGTGTGCGTCCTTACAGACACTGCCTGGCTGTCCGCAGGGGTCACCTCTTGTAGAGAGAGATGCCTGACTTTGTTAGTTTTCATCAGAACCCTTTGGCCAACACTTGCCTTTTCCTTTTGTTTATTGATTCTGAAACTGTTTTGAGAAGACAATTTGAGAGACTAAGTCAAGTGGTCAGCCCACAAAGGCAGGCAGAGGTCAAAAGGGCAGAGGTCAAGTGGACAGCCCACAAGGGCAGAGGGAAGAATAGCTTATCTTTTTTTTTCTTTTCTTTTTATTTGTTTTTTTTGACACAGAATTTCTCTGTGTAGCCCTAGCTATACTGGAACTCACTCTGTAGACCAGGCTGGCCTTGAACTCATTGAGATCCATCTGCCTCTGCCTCCCGAGCACTGGGATTAAAGGTGTGCACCACCAACCCCCAGAAGCCTATGTTGTTTTTGAGGCAGAGTCTCTCTTTTTTATTTCTGCACCATGCTGTGTGTTCTAGTCTAGATGGTCCTTGAGCTTCTCATGTCTCAGCCTCCCATCTCAACATAGGAATGTGGGACTTTGGATGCCTGCTACCACGCCCAGCTTAAAACAAAAACAAAAACAAAAACAAAAACAAAAACAAAAAAGCAAAAAACATGAATCCTGGGCTGGAGAGATGGCTCAGCGGTTAAGAGCACTAACTGCTCTTCCAGAGGTCCTGAGTTCAATTCCCAGCAACCACATGGTGGCTCACAACCATCTGTAATGAGATCTGATGCCCTCTTCTGGTGTATCTGAAGACAGCTACAGTGTACTTATATATAATAAATGAATAAATCTTAAAAAAAAAAAAAAAAAACATGAATCCTGGCTGGAGAGATGGCTCAGTGGTTAAGAGCACCGACTCTTCTTCCAGAGGTTCCGAGTTCAAATACCAGCAATCGCATGGTGGCTCACAACCATAAGTAAAGAGATCAGATGCCCTCTTCTGGTGTGTCTGAAGACAGTTACAGTGTACACAGTGTACTTACATATAATAAATAAATAAATCTTTAAAAAAAACCAAACAAACCATAGATCCAACTCCAGGATGTCAGGGTAAGAACCTTTACCTGCAGGGTTGGGGATTTAGCTCAGTGGTAGAGCGTTTGCCTAACAAGCTCAAGGCCCTGGGTTCGGTCCCCAGCTCCGAAAAAAAGAAAAAAAAAAAAAAGAACCTTTACCTGCAGAACCTTCTCTCCAGCCTCTCTTTTGGAGTATTATGTATGGGGCGGTGTGTACGTGTGTGTGTGTGTGTGTGTGTGTGTGTGTGTGTGTGTGTGTGTGTGAAGATGCTGCTTGAGGAACTACCCTGAGTATCCTAGGAAAAATTATGACTATGAAAAAGGTGCCAAGCAACCAGAGATAGAAGTATTCAAAGAGAGAAAACATAATTTCCAGAATTTCAAACTAGTAAATTTCTTGGCTGCTGGTCAACAACATTTTCAATTATACTAGTCAACGGTATGAAAAAAATGCCTCTAGCCTGAACTTTTTCTATTCTTATTTTATATATATGAGCACGCTGTTGCTGTCTTCAGACACACCAGAAGAGGACATTAGATCCCACTACAGATGGTTGGGAGCCACCCTGTGGTTGCTGGGAATTGAACTCAGGACCTTTGGAAGAGCAGTCAGTGCTCTTAACCGCTGAGCCATCTCTCCAGCCCCTCTGAAATGCCAGAGTGGATTCGAGAAAGCAATGTGTGAGTTCTACTTCCCACTGGCTTATCTGCTGTCTCAGCAGGGAAAGCAGATGTCAATGTGTGCTTTGTGTTGCTATAAAAGAATACCTGAGGGTGCTGGAGAGATGGCTCAGCAGTTAAGAGCACTGACTGCTCTTCCTGAGGTCCTGAGTTCAAATCCCAGCAACCACATGGTGGCTCACAACCATCTGTAATGAGATCCGGTGCCCTCTTCTGGTGTGTCTGAAGACAGCGACAGTGTACTCATATATAGTAAATAAATAAATCTTAAAAAAAAGAAAAAGAATACCTGAGACTAGACAATTTAATGAAGAACAAGAGATTTTTTTTTAAACAGTTCTGGGAGATCTAAGGTCAAGGGTCTTTATTATGGAAGTTGGCTGGCTGCCCTCCCTTCATCCTCCTTCTACTCCTTCTAAAGTTGTTTGAGTCAGGGTCTCACTATGTATCCTTGGCTGGCCTGGAACTCATTTTGTAGGCCAGGATGGCCTCGAACTCTTACATAAAGGCATAGGCCACTGTGCCTGGCCAGGGTTTTGGTTTCTTGCTAGTTTGGTTTTAGTTATTTGAGGTAGAGTTTCTCTGTCTATCCCTTGCTGTCCTGGACCTCTCTCTGTAGGCCAGGCTGGCATTAATTCACAGACCCACCTGCCTCTGCCTCCCACATGCTGGGATTAAAGGCATGAGTGAGTCGTGCATGTAGGTTGTGTAACCAGACGGGCATACGAACTGGTGAGGTGGGGCATGCTCAAACCCCAGGAACCTCAGAGATCTGAAATGGTAGGAGCAGAGCTGCTCCCCAGCCTCTCATGCCTGCTCTAGAACACGTAACCATGGCCACCCACTGAGAGAGACTTGGGCATTCAGTCATGTATCATAGCATGTGGAGTTCTTCTCCATGCCAATGGGGTATCTAGATAGCCTTAGCCTTCAGCCAATGACCTTGTTGGATATTCTCATGCCATTCCCCCCAAAAGTATAGGATCCCTGGTTCACTCCAATAAAGTGTATGCGTCTACATCCACTCCCAATAAAGCAACACGAACAAGCAAGAGTTGCCTCATAGAGTTGCTTCATTAAAGATCGCTATGGGGAAGGCCTTGCTCATCCCCGATGCCTTTCCCCTTCCTGCCTTGTATGCAGACACACCCGAGGGAGACCTGGGACTCTTGTTCTTGACTTCCTCTCTAGGCAGTACACCTGCAACACCCAGGTACCCAGAGAGGAGGCCAGGAACCACAGCACTCATCCCAGACCCCACTTTCCCCTTTGGATCTGGAGAGTGGCGGAGTTGGCAGTGACAGCGTTCTGACCCCCAAAGAGAAACACTGGGTGTGGACTCCTGGTCCAGACTTTGCCCCCAGCCTTCTCCAGGCCAGCATACTGTGAATACTGGTGATGTACCAACACCCCTGGTTGAGAGGCCAAACTTGGTACCACACACCACGCTACCACCGCCCTTGGCCTGGGCTGGAGTGGGAGGATACAGGGGACATGTGGGGAACTGGGGAGAGAGCACATGAGTGCATACAAGATAGGGTTTTTAAAGATTTATTTGTTTGTTTGTTTTATTTATTTTATGTGTATGTATGCTCTTACCTGCATGTACACCTGCATCCCAGAAGAGGGCTTCAGATCCCATTACAGATGGTTGTGAGCCACCATGTGGTTGCTGGAATTGAGCTCAAGACCTTGAAAGAGCAGCCAGCCCACAAGACAGGGCTTTTAATGGGCTATGGAGAGACAGCTCAGTGACTAAGAGAATTTGCTGCCTGTCTTAGTTAGCGTTCCTATTGCTGTGGTGAAACACCATGACCAGAAGCAACTTGGGGAGGGAGGGTCTGATTAGTTTACACTTCCATATAATCGCTCATCATTGAAAGAAATCAGGGTAGGAATCTGAAGGCAGGAGCTGATACAGAGGCCATCGAGTAGTCTGGATTACTGATGTGCTCCTCATGACTTGTTCAGGCTGCTTTCTCATAGAACTCAGGGTCACCAGACCAGGAATATTCCCACCCGCAGTGTGCTGAACCCTCCCCATTGATCACTAATGAAAATGCCGTAGAGACTTGTCTACAGTGGATCTTATGGTGACATTTTCTCAACTGAAGATCCCTCCTCTCAGGTGGCTATGA